>NC_053496.1:24562756-24862756 GCF_905171775.1 Rana temporaria | reverse complement strand
AAAAAATCATTTTCGTAAGACTCACCATGCCTTTCAAAAAATACCTTGAAACTTATTTTTTTTCCTAAATGGAGTGTTTCTCCTGGTACTTCAGGAACTCAAGAAATATGATAGGTATTCAGGAAATTAGATCCATAATTTATCCTCAGTGAACGCCCAAAGGTGCTCCTTGGATTTTAGGTCCTTCTATGCGTTTAGGCTGTCACACATGTGGTATCCCCACACTCAGTAGGTATTGCAGAATCTTGGAGTGTCATTTTAAGTAAACCTTTGCAGTGTGGGAGAATTTTGTATAACATCATTTTTGTATTTAAATTACATAAAACTCATAACACCTCATACTAAATACCATGGACTTTCCAAAAAGCAGTTATTTGGGGGGTATCTGTACTGTCCTGGCGGTTTAGGACCTCAAAAAATGAAACAAGCAGTCAGTACATTATGATTGACTCATTTTCAAATACATATAATTTGCTTGCTCACACAAACTAAATAATATACGCTTTAGGATTTTTTTTTTTTTTTACCAAAGAAATATAGCAAAATATATTTTGGCCTGAATTTATGAAAAAAGGATTATTTATTTGCAACATTTTATAACAGAATTTAAGAAAACTAAGTTTAAATTCCACCAAAGGAGGCCTATATCTGTCTCCAAAAAATTATAACGATTTCACTTGTGTACAGTGTTGCATGAAGTAAATGTCATTCTAAAGGCCCGTCCTTACACACAATTGTATATTCCGACAGCAATTGTCCGATGGATATGTTTTGTTGCATAATCCGATCGTCTGTATGCTCCATCGAACAACACTAGCAGAAATTGCCCAAAGGTTGGCACTAAAGAGCTGAAAAAACATGTAGTTTGGTGTATGTTGGCTGAAAAAGTTCTGCCATCTGTAAGCAGAACAAGTTTACGGACAATGCCCTTCAGACAAAAATCCACGGATTTGTCCGATTGAAGTCCGATCGTGTGTATGAGGCTTAAGTGTGACAGCGCTCTTGTGGTTAAACATTCCTTTGACCATCATGACGGCTTTATTTTACATCCATAAAATCTATTTGCTTAAGTTCCAGGATTAGCACAGCGCCTGTTGGCTTTCTGGGCCTTTCAAATGTAAGCGATGCAGGTCTCATAGACCCTAGCACTGCAATTGTGTCTCCACCCCCTCCCCCCTCCTCCAGACCATTCATAAAACACGCAGCTCCAGCCTTCATTTACTGAATGGCCAAAAGATGGGAGTGGACACAAGAGCTGTACTAATCTTGACATATACATTTTCAGATTTGCAGGACATTGGAGAAAGTCTGGGGGTTGCTCTTGAGGGAAAGAATTTCTTTTTTACCGCTTCTAACCCTGTTTATAAGATTCATGGTTCCTGTGTGGAAATGCACCAGGAAATGAGAAAAATCTTGCTAAGTGAAGGGAATTTCTCTCTAGGACAGAACAAGTAGAACATTTACCCTCACGTCTTGTTAATAGGACAACTGTACTTTTGTGTATCAAAATCTTTATACAACTCTTTTTGGATGAACATGTTCAATGAATCAGGCTTTTTTTCTCAGAAAATAGGTGCAGGAACTCGACCACGACTTCCCAAACCCCCACACACCCTCCAAACCGCACCAAATAGTGGGTGTGGTCAAATTATACTAACAGTGGGAGGATCTTAATGCATTCCTGGTTTTTAGTACCCCTTTAGGTACCAAGTGCAGAGTTGGGGAGGGGGGGGGAGTTTACACACATAGGCCCGGATTCACGTAGCACTTACGCCGACGTATCTCGAGATACGCCACGTAAGTGTAAATGTTCACCGTCGCATCTATGCGCCGTACCCATAGACCTAGATACACCTGAAAATAGGCTTCCTCAGACCGACGTAACTTTCCTACGCCGGTGTATCTTGGGCGCATATTTACGCTGGCCGCCTCATTGCAAATATGCAAATGAGTGAGATACGCCGATTCACAAACGTACTTGCGCCCGGCACTTTAATATACGTGGTTTACGTAAGTCGTACGTCCGGCGTAAAGTTAAGCCACATAAAGCAGGTGTAAGTCATGTTAAGGTATGGACCAGTGAACAGCCTTGTATTTTACATTGTTTACGTAGTAGTACGTGAATGGGGCTGGGCGTAGGTTACGTTCACGTCGTAGGCTTCGAGCCGTCGTATCTTAGGGAGTGATTCTGAGCATGCGCATGCATTCGCCATTCGTTCGGACCATCATTTGCATGGGGTCACGCTTCATTTAAATGGATCACGCCCACCTTCCACCTACTTTGAATTAGGCGGGCTTACGCCGACAAATTTACGTTACGCCGGCGCAACGTTGGGAGCATTTGCATTGTGAATTGGGTGCTTGCCTCTCTGCTTTACGTCGGCATATCGCATATGAGATGCGCTACGCCCGCCTAAAAATGCGCCGATCTACCTGAATCCGGCCCATAGTGTAGATTTCAGGGGTACTCTGCAAGTACTCTACTCAGCCTTCTTCCACATCTCACTTTCATCACCCTCTCAGCTCTGACCTCTACATGCAACCCCCCTCCAATGCCCCATATTTCCCCCTCATTAAAAGTGCCACCATCTTCCACGTGTCATACTTTTGTTGCTGTATTAAGCTGAAGCTCCCGGCCAGCTCTAGTACCTCTCGCACACTGTAGGTGGCTCTGGCTCTCTCACTTGCAGGGAGATGATCCAGTAGGGGTGTCGGCATCTGCGCTGCACTCTGGGCACCTTCATCTCCCTTGTCCCCATCCTGCACTCAGTGGGAGCGGCTCGGGGGAACAGATCGTTGGTAGACGAACTGTCACTTGTAAACATGTGTTTACATGTGATAGTGGTGAGCAGGGAGCAGAAGACCTGAGCCAAATGTGGTTGAACTGAGTCCCACCAAGTTCCAGCTGAAAAAATGGCCTGATCTCATGTATACTCTCAGGCCTCGTACACACAACTGAGTTTCTCGGCAAAAACCAGCAAGAAACTTGCTGGGATTTTTTTTTTGCCGAGGAAACCGGTCGTGTGTACATTTTTCGACGAGGAAACTGTCGAGGATCCCGTCGAGCCAAAAAGAGAGCAAGTCTTCTTTTTCCTTGACGGGAATGGAGAAACTTGCCTTGTCGAGTTCCTCGACAGCCTAAAAAGGAACTCGACGAGGAAAACGATGTGTTTCGCCCGTCGAGTTCCTCGGTCGTGTGTACGAGGCTTCATGGTGAATGACCAGCACAGGGAAGAAATTTTTCCATGGCCCTGTTCTTTTTTTTTTACTATATAGACGTTGCTATAAACTTTTTTTAAGTCTGATAAAATATAGCCTTTTCTGTATTTGTAAATGTTGCACTCCAGATGTTCTTCCCATAACTGTACCCTATGTCATGCTATATATTGAATAGAGAGAGCGGGATCATTTTGTGTTTGTTGTCACTTTTTTGGGCCTTTTGACCATTTTTATTTGCCACACAGCAATTGAGCAATTCAATCTTTTTTTGCTTATTAAACAATAAAAATTGTCAGGGTTTCTAATCTTTCCATGCTCTCTTTGGCTGGAGATACACTTTAGATTCTACCCTTGTGCAAGAAAATGAGGTGAACACGATCATTCATTTTGGTTCTTTTAGATGTTCCTTATTTTAGAATATATTGTTTTTTTGATAGAGTTTTTAGGGTTCTGAATATGCAATGTATTTTCTTTTTACTTTTTTCCATATTCTTTATCAGTGGGTTGGCTGCCCTGATATTGTTTTTCACTCACAAACAGTCAGTAAATTACCATCTAGAAAACAGTTGCGGTAAAAGAAAAAAAAAAAAGGAAAATTTTAGACATTGTACTTGAATCATCTCCATTAACTATACCTTGGGTAAAGGGCATAAATCAATCAAATGTTGAACAGATTAACTTATCACCTGGTTAAATAGTCTGTCAGCTTGGGATGTCTCTGTATGGCAGGGTGAATTTAAATGCATGCAAATTTCCCCCGTGGCTGCCTAGCTAGTATAGTTGGAGCTGTCAAATGACGATGACATGGAAAAAATACATTATCTTTTTTTGAAGTATATTTAAAAAAAGATAGCCAGATTGTTATTGCCATATCTTTCTTGTAGGCAGAAGATTGTTCCCCTAAAATGAGAATTTTTTAAAATTCAGAATTTTTTTTTTTTTTATTATTTTATAAATAACTAAATCGTTGGTTTCATTTTTATTTATTATTTTAGACATCTAGGCATCAAACAATTAACAGTTACTACATCAACTGGTTAAGGTCCCATGTGCCATCATTGTTTAAAATCAGTGTTCCGGAAGTCACGCTTGTCACTTTCAGTTGATCGTACAAAAAAATGATTAGAAATTTGAAAAGAACCAATTACGGAGCCAACTGCGTTCTGAACTTGTGAATGTGAAACCACAACGCAATCTTTCTGACATGATCATAATGGAGTGAAGTGGGGAGAATTCATAAAATGTTTTCTTCCTAGACAGGACTGCAAGCAAATTTTACCAGGGCAGATGTTTAGAGGTGACATGGAAAGTAGCAATCTTATAACTCTCGCTATAACTAGACAGAGCTTTGAGAGGTAAGAAAACTACGGATGTTACAACTCTAATGTACTTACAAGTAGTGGGATATTGTACAATTAAAGTCGATCTTAGCCCAGTCACCAAAATCTCATATACCGTATTTATCGGCATATAACGCGCACTTAAAATAAGGGCAAAATCGTGGGTGCGCGTTATACGCCGATCCGCTGTCTCTGAGCGCCGCCGCCGACATATACCGAGTGCAGTGCACTCGGGTACACTCGGCTATGCTCGGCCGCGCGCGGTCATGCCCTGTGCCGCCTCCTAGCCTTTATGCGAGAGGAGCCGAGCGTGGCCGAGCGTACTGCGCTCGGTATGTGTCGGCGGTGGCGCTCAGAGAAAGTGCGGGAGAGCTCAGAGACAGCGCAGGAGAAGCGGGGAGGACACCACCGAGGCCGCAGACGGATGCCGGACCGGACAAGGCCGCCAATGGACGCTGTGCAAGACACCGACAAACTGCAAGTAATTAATTTTTTTTCCCCAGGAATTTCCCTCTAGAGTATGGGTGCGCGCTATACGCCGGTGTGCGCTATAGGAAGATAAATACGGTAAGTTTCAACATTGCCGACTGTCTAACGACGATATACCATGACCGTGCCCGCCGGTGTCCCGCGATCATGTCACGGAGCTGCAGAACAGGAAGATGCCTATGTAAACAAGGAATTTCCCTGTTCTGCCTAGTGACAGGACAGTGATCTACTGCTCCCGGTCATCGGGAGCAGTGATTACTGTCGTTTCACTTTTAGCCCAGCCCCCCCACAGTTAGAATCACTCCCTAGGACACACTCAACCCCTTCATCGACCACTAGTGTTTAACCCCTTCCCTGCCAGTGTCATTTACACAGTAATCAGTGCATTTTTATCGTGACTGCGACATTGCGGCGGACACATCTTACATTTTTTACACTATTTTGGGATCATTGTCATTCATACAGAGATCAGTGCTGTAAAAATGCACTGATTACTGTGTAAATGACACTGGCAGGGAAGGGGCTAACCACCAGGGGGTGAGGAAGGGGTTAAGTGTGTCCTAGGGAGTGATTCTAACTATGTGGGGGCTGGGCAACAAGTGACACGACAGTGATCACTGCTCCGGATCAAAGGGAGAAGTAGATCAGTGTTCTGTCACAAGGCATACATGTAAGTCCATGTTTACGTAGGCATCTCCCCGTTCTGCCTCTCCGTGACACCATCGCAGGCCGCCGGCGAACATCGAGTTCACGGGGCCCGCTGGCACGGTCACGAAGGGTGTGACGGGCACACACGCGCGAGCCGCACGGCTTCTTAAAGGGGACATACATGTAAGTCCATTTGCTTACCGCCGTATATCGGCGGTGGTTAATAAAACACAGGATGCGGTGTGGATCCTACAGTTTGCTTTACTCATGTGCATTACATTCTGTTTTCTTCAAGATTCCAACGCAAGTGGAGCACAATACACATGTGTAAAGCATGCCGCTCCCTTTTTTCGGGGCAGATCCACAGAGATCTGCACCCGCGCAGCTTATTAGAGATACGCTACGCCGCCGTACCTTACCTGGATTTAAATCGAATCCTGGAAGAATTTGCGCCGTAAGTTACGGCGGCGTAGTGTATCTCTGGCCGCGAAATTCAAATCGGCGATTAGGGGGGCGTGTCGAATGAACTGTGCATGCTCCGTTTCTAAATTTCCCGCCGTGCATTACATCCATCCCGATTCATGGACGACTTACGCAAAAAAAAAAAAAAAAATTTAAAATAAACGCGGGAACGACGGCCATACTTAACATGGCATGTCTAACTATATGCGACGAAATACCAGCTTTAACTATACGCCGGAAAAAGCCGACTAGAGACGCCGGAAAAAAATGCGCCAGCCGCTCGTAGGTTCGTGGATCGTCGGAAATAGCTAATTTGCATACCCGACGCGGAAAACAACGCGAACGCCACCCAGCGGACGCCAAAGTATTGCATCTTAGATCCGAAGGCGTATGAGGACGTACACCTGTCGGATGCCGTCGTATCTTGGTTTGAGGATTCAAACCAAAGATACGACGCGGGTAATTTGAAAGTACGCCGGCGTATCAGTAGATACGCCGGCGTACTCGCTCTGTGGATCTGCCCCTTCCTCCTTATGATAGCTGCTTTATAAATAGACCCCTAAATCTTGCTGCTGTGTTACTGCTTAAATGATAAACTTTTTTACTGAATTTCATGCCTATTAAAAGTTGATATGTCATAGTTTGTCCTACTTTGTACAGAGCTGTGGAAGAAGAAAGAGTTTCATGCTTTGCTGTTGTGGATTATATAACAGGTATTTCTTCCGTCATGTGTAAGCAAAAATAATGTTATTTTTTTTTCCTTGCACATGATTGGGTATTCTTTGCAAAGTGAATTTCCACCACATTTTCTAAGCCAATAGGAAAATCCCTTGCTAAATACATTTTTCAAAGAAACTCTACCTATCACAATATTAACCACCTGAGGCCCGCGCTATAGCCGAATGACGGCTACAGCGCGGACCTGAAAATCCAACTGGACGTCAATTGACGTCCGCCCCTTTTGGCGTTCCCCACGCGCGCTCCCGAGCGCGCAGCGGGGAAACTCTGTGTTGGCCGTGTCCCTTGGACACAGCCAATCACAGATCGCGGCGAACGGCCAATCAGAGTGGCCGTTTGCTATGTGATCTGTGCGGCCAATGAGAGATGATCTCAAATGTAAACATATGAGATCATCTCTCATTGCCGGCTCACACAGAGACAGCGTCCTGTCTCTGGAGAGGAGACTGATCTGTGTCCCTTGTACATAGGGACACAGATCGGTCACCTCCCCCAGTCACCCCCTCTACCTAGAGTTAGAACACTATACAGGGAACATATTTAACCCCTTCCTCACCCCCTAGTGTTAACCCCTTCAATGCCAGTCACATTTATACAGTAATTAGTGCATATTTATAGCACTGATCGCAGTATAAATGTGAATGGCGCCAAAAATGTGTCCGATGTGTCCGCCATAATGTCGCCGTCCCAATAAAAATCGCAGATCGCCGCCATTACTAGTAAAAAAATAATAATAAAAACAATTCTGTCCCCTATTTTGTAGGCGCTATAACTTTTGCGCAAACCAGTCGCTTATTGCGATTTTTTCCCCCCAAAAATATGTAGAATACGTATCGGCCTAAACTGATAAGGCTATTTATTATAGCAACAAGTAAAAAATATTGTATTTTTTTTCAAAATTGTCGCTCTTTTTTGTTTATAGCGCAAAAAATAAAAACCGCACAGGCGATCAAATACCACCAAAAGAAAGCTCTACTTGTGGGGAAAAAAGGACGTCAATTTTGTTTGGGAGCCACGTCGCACAACCGCGTAATTGTCAGTTAAAGCGACGCAGTGCCGGATGCTGAAATTTCACCTGGGCAGGAGGGGGGTATATGTGCCCAGTAAGCAAGTGGTTAATTTGTAACTTTAGTTCCTGTTTTCAAAGTCTTATCATTTCAATGGGTGATAGCACAGAAGTAAAAGATATGGGTCCCCTGGCAGAGCTTTACCCAAGCCAACTTTAATTTACCAGTTGAAATCAGGGCCATATATAGACTCCCTGCTTGTAGGCAGACTTGAATGATGGGAATGTTTTTGCAGGAGGCTCATCTCTTGTGTTATGAGATTGGTTTAGTGAAAACATTTGGAAACAAGGAGACATTGGAAAAAGTATGCTAAATACTTTTTGTGCAAAGCTATTTTTTAACTAAACAGAGAAATCAGAGATGGCTTCCTAGTAGCTGAACAATAAATAATCTTTTTGTTACTTTCAACATCCCCCGCATCTAGGGTTGCCACCTCATCCCTTTAAAACCGAACACATATTAATTACACAGGTTCTGTGGCTAATAAAGGTGGTAACCAGGGGTGGACTGACAAGTCATGGGGCCCCCGGGCAATAAAAGATTATGAGGCCCCCGGGCTTACAGGTGGCCACCACACCAGGAAGCAGTGCAGAGGCAGGGCAGCTAAAATCTCAGGATTTTTACATCAAAAGCATGTCGGTCTGTCTCTTATGACAGATGTAAAAAAAAAAAACACAGATTTTTACATACATCCCTGGTTTTATTGAGCCTAGCAACCCTAATGGGGCCCCCTAGTGGCATGGGGCCCTCGGGCAGTGCCCGAGAGTCCCAATGGTCAGTCCGCCCCTGGTGGTAACTAAACTCCCTCGGTGCCTTATCTGCATTAAATTAGCCTCGGAACCTGTGCAACACGTGTTTGGGTTTAACTCCTTCCCAACCAGCCACCGCTTGTACTGCGGCAGGTTTGCTCCCCTGGGCGAAACAACGTTGCCTTATGTCGGTTCACATTTTGACCACTAGGGGGGTGCCAACGGGCAGAATGAAAAAAATACTGAAGAACTAGGGAGGAGCTGCTGTACTAACTACAGTATGCAATCTTAGTACAGCGTTCCTCCCCTCTGAGCTATTGTATTCTGACGGGGGATGGCCAGAACACACCGGTCAAAGCTCTCAGCCTCTCGGATGCCGATTGGCAGACCTTTTTTGGTCATGCCCCTTCGACAGAATCCGGCGGAATGGCTGGCTTCTGTCAGACCAGCTGCAGTACACACGGCCTGAATGTCAGCCAGTTTCTGTTGAACTGGCCGATGCTGCCCGATGTTCAGCTTGTGTGTATGGCCTTTTACTGTACTACGAAGTACAGATGAATGAATTACATTGATGGGACTTCAGATGAGTGGGAGCAATGCATGTGAAATGCAAGCACTTACTGTATTCATTAAAGTGGGATCAGAGAGTTGTCTTCCTGTTTGGCAAATCATTTTTTGATCGCAGCAATGGCTGTTGATTATTCTGCTTTGCTTCACTCATTGGAGGGTTGATAAGGTGCAGATTATGGAACTGCTTAGCGAGGACCTATACTGTGAAAGCAAATAGTCAAGTGAAGGGCAAAGGCTTAGTCATCGGTATGACCATCTCCCTAATACGAACTTACATCATTCCACATTGTATCTCAGCGTGGATCCAGCCATCTTAGAAGAGACAAAACTCATGCCAAAGCTTCCCCCTGGGATGACTGATGTCTAAGCAGCAGGACAGATGGAGAAAGCCCAGATTCTTAAAAATGAATGTCGCAGAAGCAGAGAGATCCTTACACGACAGATTCCTCTCCATGAAGAAGAACAATGAACAGCACAGTAGTTATATCTAGTGATGGACCAACATCCGACGGGACAGTTCACGAACGCTAACCACGAACTTTCGCAAATGTCCGCGAACCACAAGTTTGCCGCGGGGCCCCATTGACTTTAATGGCAGGCGAATATTAAAAACATGCAGGTCATATTTGCAGCCACAAAATACTTACTAGCTGTGCACAAATAGTCCCACAACATGGACACTGACCTACCAGAAGTATTAAGTGAAAAAACGGATACATAAGTAAGTGCCGGCCATTACAAGCCCCAAAAATTAGCCCACAGGCATTCACCTGACAGCAAACAACCTTGTATTCTGTGGGTGGTGGTACATTAGGCATTCACCGGATACAAAAGTAAGTGTCAGCCATTACAGGCCCCAAAAATTAGCCCACGGCCACAGACGTTCACCGGACAGCAAACAACTTTGTATTCTGTGGTTGGTGGTACATTAGGCATTCACCAGATACAAAAGTAAGTGTCGGCCATTACAGGCCTCAGAAATTAGCCCACGGTCACAGGTGTTCACCTGACAGCAAACAACCTTGTATTCTGTGGCTGGTGGTACATTAAGCATTCACCAGATACAGAAAAAAGTGTCGGCCAGTACAGGCCCAAAAAATTAGCCCACAGGCGTTCACCAGAATTTGAATGAAACATGGTCTACTGCTCACATGTGTTGAATTCCTCTGAGATCCATGCTTCACTCTTTTTTATAAATGTGACGTAGTCAACACTGTTGTGAGCTAGGCGAGTGCACTTATCGGTCACAACCCCCCCTGCTGCGCTGAACGTCCCTTCGAACAGGACACTGGATGAGGTGCAAGCCAACAGTTCCATTGCAAATTGTGCAAGCTCTGGCCAGAGGTCAAGCCTGCCCACCCAGTAGTCCAGGGGTTCATCACTTCTCAGTGTGTCCACATCGGCCATTAACCCGATGTAGTCGGACACCTGTCGGTCTAGGCCAGTGATGGCGAACCTTGGCACCCCAGATGTTTTGGAACTACATTTACCATGATGCTCATGCACTCTTCAGAGTAGTTGAGCATCATGGGAAATGTAGTTCCAAAACATCTGGGGTGCCAAGGTTCACCATCACTGGTCTAGGCATTCCCTGATGCTGGATCCGGAGGACAGTTGTCGATGGGTCGGCTGAAAGAATGATCTCATATCATTAGTGACCAAGACATCTTTAAACTGCCCTCTTCTTGCAGGTGCTGTTGGATTGGTACCGAAACTGTTTCTATGTGAGTAGAAATTCCTCTGCCAGCGGACGCAAAAGCAGAATGCAGCATTTCTCGAAGCAAGGCCTGGAAGTGCTGCATTCTGATAGCCCTCTGTGATGGTGGTAACATTTCCGCCATGTTTTGTTTGTATCGGGGGTCTAAGTACGTTGCCACCCAGTACTGGTCCTTGCCCTTTATGCTTTCTATACGGGGGTCTCTCTTGAAACACTGGAGCATGAAGGCCCCAATTTGCACTAAACTGGCCTGGTTTCCTGCTCATCATCCAGGATAATGTCGTCCTCATTCTCCTCCCCCCATTCACGGACAACACCAGGGATCCTAGAAAGGTTTAAAGCATGCTCTTCTTGCTCCTCCTCCTCCGCCCCGGCACCATCCTCCTCTGACTCCTCTTCAGACTACCGTTGTCTCGGGTGGAGTAGCCCCCCTGGGAATTCATCCAGCATTGCGACTTCCTCATCTTCCTGCTCCTGCTCCTCGACGGCTTGATCAATGACACAATGCAATGCATGCTCCAGAAAGAAGGCGTAAGGTACGATGTCACTGATGGCGCCCTGGCTGCGACTGACCAGTTTGGTGATCTCATCAAATGGTCGCAGAAGTCTGCATGAGTCGCGCATGAGCAGCCACTGGTGCAAAGCAAAAAAACCAAGCCCCCCTCAGAACCTGTTCTGCCGCAGAGTTCGTACAGGTAGTCGGTAACTGCACGTTTCTCCTCGAGCAGCCTATCAAGCATATACAATGTTGAGTTCCATCGCGTCGGGCAGTCACAAATAAGACGTCTGACGGGCAGGTTGTGTCGCCACTGAATTTCAGCAAGGCGAGCCATGGCCGTGTAAGATCTTCTGAAATGGGCCCAAGATTTTCCTGGCCTGCCTAAAGACGTCCTGGGGCCGAGAGTATTTGGCAACGAATCACTGCACGACCAAGTTCAGGACGTGTGCCATGCATGGCTCGTGTGTAATTTTGCCCTGTTTCGGCGCACTCGGCAGATTGGCACCATTGTCGCACACCACTTTACCAACTGTGAAATTGAGCAGTGTTAGCCACTGATCTGCCTGTGAACGCAAAGCTGAAAGGAGTGCAGGACCAGTGTGGCTCTTGTCTTCCAGGCACAACAGACGCAGCATGGCAACGTCTCACCTGGCATGTCGAATAGGTTCTGGGGATCTTGGGCGGCGCAGCGGAAGAGACAGTAGCATCGGAAAATGAGGAGTCAGCCAAGGAGGAGAGGAAGGATGGAGTAGGAGAAGAAGAGGCAGGCCTGCATGTAATCCATGGTGGCAAAACCAAATCTACATGGGTGCCACGGGTTACATGCTTGACGGTCGTCAAAAGGTTCACCCAGTGGGCAGTGAAAGTTATATACCTTCCCTGTCCGTGTTTGCTAGACCACGTGTCTACGGTCAGATGTATCTTGGTATTGACACTGTGTGCCAGAGATACATTCACTTGCCACTGAACATGGCCATATAGCTCTGGGATGCCCTTCTGTGAAAAAAAAATCCTTCCTGGGACCTTCCATTGTGGTATTCCAATGGCCACACATTTTTGAAACGCCTCCGACTCCACCAGTTTATATGGCAGTAGTTGGCGGGATATCAGATCCGACAAGCCAGTGGTCAACCTTTGGGCAAGAGGGTTATCCGGCATCATCGTTATTTTACGATCGAACATTTGGGCCACGGGAGCCTGCCTTTTTGCAGAAAAACATGAGGAAGGCATGATGGAAGGTGGAGTGGAGGACAATTGTGAGCATAGGGGGGAAGGAGAAGGAGAGGGAGAAGACGCTGGACGGTGAGAGCCTGGAGTGTGGCTTTGTGGGTTCTGGTGGCGTTGCTCCCACTGGGCTCGGTGATGGGAGGCCAGGTGCCTTCTTAAGGCGGTTGTCCCTAGGTGAGTGTCGGGCTTACCGTGACTTATGCGCTGACTGCAAAGGCTGCAGATGGCAACACCATTGTCTGAAGCGGACACGTTAAAAAAAGCCCACACTGCGGAGCCATGGACCGGCGTCCTGAGAGTGCCAGATGTGACCGTACATGGTTGATGGCGCGCTCCTGATACATTAGGAGTCTGGTTTGTCCCTCCTGTGCAATGTAAGTTCGGCCTGCTTCTCCTCCCTATCTGCTGGTCCATCTCTCTCTCTGAACTCCCCTCCTCTTCCTCTCTTCTGGGCACCCATGTGACGTCTGTAGATACGTCATCATCGACGTCACCTTCCCCATCACTAACCTCTTCCTGATCCAATGGCAAGAATGGCTGCGCATCTGAAATGTTTTCTGATGGATCGGAAAATAATTTCTGTGACTCAAGCGGAGGGTATATGGTGGTGGTGGTGTTGGTGGCGAGCCACTCAGCCAAGTCTGGTGCGTCCTTTGACGTAATCCAAAGAACATTGTGCCACTTCCCACTTTGGATCCGGCCTGATGCCCTACCCCTACCACCCCTGGGGAATGGCCTGCCTCTTCCTCTGTCTGTCATTTTTTAAATGACCCTGTGACAACAAAAGTCTCTAGAGAAGTGCAGTATATGTGGAAGAAGGTATACAACAAAATCTGTCATTTTGGGGGGCCACTGGTTTATCGCACCAGTTATGAAACTTTTTTTCAGGAAATGTTTTTAATGTGTGTAGCAGAGGTAACGCAGCGAAAGAGGCGAAAATCCAGCAGTAACCAAATACACAGCCAGTCAGAATGCTGCACAATACAAATCCACTATAATATGCTTTCTATATTCGAAAGTATATTATAAGTGTATATTACACCTATATACTGCAGAGCAAGTAGCACACCTATACCAGTGCCTGAAAGGACTTTTGTGGACCTTTTTGGTAGCGATTTGTGTCGCTAAAGTCTGTCCCTGCTGGAAACGCCAACCTCTCCCTACACTGACAAAAAATATATGAATGAATGTATTAGACACCTATATACTGCAGAGCAAGTAGTACACCTATACCAGTCCTTATAAGGACTTTTGTGGACCTTTTAGATAGCTATTTGAATGAATACAGCCTGTCCCTGCTCCAAACAGCACCCTCTCCCTACACTGACAAAAAGCAGAATGTAAGATGGCCGCCAGATCAGGTCTATTTATAAGGTATCAGCCAATTGCTGAAATGTCTCAATTGGCTGTCCTGCACCACCTGATGGATGTGTCATAGGTCAAAGTTCATACCCATGTAACATTGCGGGTGGCCGTAAACATCGCCAGATGTCCGCCGGTTTGGCGGACCGCGAACATGCAAAGTTCGCTGCGAAACGACCGCCGGGCGAACCGGCAGGCCATCTCTAGTTATATCACCAAATCTGAGGATACTACTGTAGAGGTCAGAGGCTTCTTAGACCGTCTCACACTCCAGATAAACTGTTCTTTTTCTAATTATTATTTCTATAGTGCTAATCTCCCTGGGAACTCAAAGCTTTATCTGCTGGTGGGGAAAATAGTGAGGCAGCCAACATGGGCGTGCTCAATAAAATGTCATAAAAGGACAAATTTTAGACAAGAACCAATAAACACACCAGCATGTTTTTGGAATGTGGAGGGAAGCTCACACAGGGAGAACATGCAAATCCAATGCAGATACTGTCCTTACCAAGACTGGAACCAAAGTGCCCAGTGGTGCAAGCTAAACTCTAAGACACTTTGCTTCCCAGTTATGCTATGATTGGAAGAGTGGGTGTAAATCATGCTGGACTGACTCGATCAGTCAGTGTTGTAGGTTGGTAGGGTGTGGGCAGATGGAAAGATTTGGGCCCAGATTCTCAAAGAAGTTACGCCGGCGTAACGCATATCAGATGCGCTACGCTGGCATAAAGATGCGCCGATCTACGAGAATCTGGGCCTTGGTTTCCAGAGGTCTGTACCCAGTTTAAGAAAAAGGTGGTGGTGAGCCCTGTTTGGGCTTGGGCTGCTACCTTGGCTACCTTATGGCCGACTCCACGTATAATGTGGAAGAAAAGAAAGTAAAGGAGTGCCCGGTATCCAATAAAGATAAGTATATTTCTATTTTATTTGAAGTTTCAGCAGTAAAAAGATGCTAACGCCAAAACAAAAAAAAACGAGTGAAATGAAGACGAACAAATTTTTCAGCAGTGCACATGTCTAAATGTGAGTAACCCATCTTTTTCATATAAAAGCTCCCCAGGCACTCCAGTGGGGAGAACTCTGCACCTAGGCTCTCAGCTCCCCCCACCTCTTAAAGTGGATGTAAACTCGAATTTTTGTTGTTGCTGTCAATGTAGAGTAAAATATTTCCTATCATCTGTGCCCAGTCTTGCCACACAGAGTTAATCCAGCTCTGAGCAATCCTCTTTTATTGTTCAGTGAGATAAAACGGACTAACAGAGAAAAACCTTGGTCTGTTCCACCCCTTGCTGTGAGTGAAAGGTTATTTACATATCTCATGCACTAGCTTGGAGACAGGCATTATTTTTTAATTCCGACCCCCACTCCTTTTCTGAAGTCATGTGGTTACTTTTCTGGATTTTGACTGGATGTTAGTGATCATAGCAGAATTTAGTGTAAGAAATACACAGGACAAAATGCATGTTGACAAGGGGAGTGTAGAGGAGGGCGGGGCAGTCTATTGACATCACGACTCCACCAAACCGAGCTCCAGACAACAGACCCACCCACAGAATCTGCAGTTTTTCAGTTCTTATAACAGACAGAGGGAAAACATTTGACAGATAAGGATACATGCAGGAGGCATCTATATCCTTATAGATCAGCACTATGGCAGGAGTTTAGAAAGGATGAGAGTGGGTTTACATCCACTTTAAGGCTATTGAAAAAGTTGCACCCATTGGAGTTACGTTAAGTTACATTAAAGAGGTTGTAGCAGCAGCAATATTAAAGGGGAAGTTCACCCTTCTAAACAACAGTCTTTTAAACAAAGTGGCTCAGTCAGGCTAAAATCAATCGGCCGTTAAAAAAAATTAGAATCGCTCCAATACCTGTTTTTCAGCTATGTGAAACAGGCACTTCCTGGTCTAGGAGCTGCGGGGTTGGGCGTGTCGCTCTGTGCTTGTTTGGCCGCAATGCTTCCTGGGTTTACAGCGTCACGCTGCCCAGGAAAGAATTCACAACGAGTGAAATCCAAATCGCGCGTTATTTCCGCTCGTCATATGACTCTTGAAGCAAGTCATGTGACGAAGGCGGATGCTATAGCGCCATTTTCAATCCTGGAAACCTTGTCTAAACGCCATTACTCACCTGGACACCATCGGGTAAGGTGGTACTCGGGACTCGGGAGACAGGCAAATTGCAAGGACGCCAAAGCTGATCTGACACTATGGAAAAATTAGAGGTAACACTGCACATGCGTGGGATAGAGCGGTGAATGCTGGGAGTACAGCATTCGCCGCATCCCAGAAGACACGGATGTAGGGCTTCAGACTGCCAGGAGCTAAGATGGAAACGTCCATCGCTGTATTATATAAAGTTTACTTTTGGATGAATTAAGAATGCTGGCGCCTAGATTCCTGGGACGGGTGAGTACATTATTGAACATGTACAAAGCGGGAGAAAGGATTTTTTTTTTTTAAAATGAATTTCGGGGGAACCACCCCTTTAACAAAGAAAAATAGAAGAGTGATCCTTCATACTTCAGCATGAACTGTGATTTTATTAAAGCCTTCAAAACAGGTAGATTCAACCTACCAGCCTCTTTTCGTAATCAAAATATCAGTATCGACGTATCAGGATGACTCCTTGAATTAAACTGATAATTCTCTTTTTGTAGATGCTGGAGAGTTAAACAACCTCACAACTACTTACATCACTCAGTAATTATACTATATTGTTGAGATATCTGTGCTTGAGTCTCTGGGTCTGTGCACCTATCAGCCAATAGCAGATGCTGAAACATGCAAAGGTGGGCAGGACCACCAAAAACTCTCCAGTGAACAGGAGCAAGGTTAGGAATGATGGCAAGGAGATCTTATGGTTGGAATAATTCAAAAATGTATAATATAAATAATATATAAGCCAGGGGATACATAAGCCCACCATGCACCGAATATGATTAAACTATTACTATTGGTGAATTGATTCTTTAGATGATCTTACTACTAGTATAGTTATTACTTCGTTTTAACTAATAATATAATAAATGTGCCAGGAAATTTCTAATTTTACTAATTGTGTTATTGGAGTAAATTATCTACCAGTAAGGGTTCTCATATTTTAAAAACCATTAAGAAATGGTCACAGTTGAATTAGGAGAATAATTGCACTGCGGGGAATATTGCTTTTCAAAATACAGGGCCTTTTCCCAGGTCTCCAGTGGGTTTATATATATATGAGGGGGTTTTTTTTTTCGTTTTTTTTTTTTTTGCAGATACCAAATGTCTGCCAAAACAAGATGTCCTTTTATAGAAAAAGGCGCTGGTCCACAGGCTTTTTTCTTCTTATGGGCAATAACCAAGTACAGTATGGTAGACATAGGTGCTGGATAGGTTCATTTAGATCTTTTATTTGCATATGTAGTTCTAGCAATTTTTTTAAATATACTGGGACTTGTTTTAAACGTATTTTAAAAAGTCAGCTCGAATGTCAGATGTTCTAATTTTCTACTTCTTAAATTAAATAAACATTGCCTTTCAGCTTATGTGCAAAACTAACATATTCCTTTTTTATTTTACTTTATTATTCAAAGCTTTCTGCATTAACATTTCCGAACAGGCAACCTTAAATAATTCCAAGCCTAACGTCTCGATTTTAGGCGTAATTGTGGAAATAAACACATGACAAATGGCAATCATTAAATATGAATAAGACACAATTGAAACTTAAGTGTTACGTTTTCTTCGCTGTCTTTCAAAATCTTGACAATCAAAATAGCAGTTTTTAAAATTTTAATGAGAGCCAGTAAGAAACAACAATACAAACCAAATTAATTTAGGAAAAAGAAGACAACCTACTCCATTATGTCTTTTTTTTTACATACATTTTCCATTTGCGAAATGTATAAATGCATTTTTAATTAAATGAAAGTTTCATTTATTGTTTTGATGTTATATTTAATTTATCTCAGAAATAATGAATATAAATGGCAAAATAAAAAAAAAAGTGTTAACAGAAAAGACATATTTTATCAATTTTTTTTCTAAGAAAGTCTAAAATATTTCATCTTGTGCTTAAACTGCTCTTTTATTTAAAAGCTGAGGCTTCTTAGTTTCTTCTTTTCAAGGTTAAAAGTGGATGAGCTTTTGTAAAATTACTTTTTTTTTTGATTGGGTACAAAGTACCACATTCTATGCCTGATAGTGTATTAATAAATCCTTAATTTTATTCACGTACAAAATATTTATTAGGTTTTTTTTTTTGTACTGAAATAGCAATATGCTGATCGTGTGAATTTTCCATAAAAATACAGAATAATTTATTTAGCTGTTGAAGTTACTCTACAAATGTATCGTTATTGTGAGCCAGCAAAGTGTCAAAAACACAAATTGAAGTAGAGCAGAAAGTTTTGAAGTAAGGAAGATGTCTAAATTTACAGAGATGTTTTGATAAATGATTTATCATCCAATGAATGTGCACTTGCCAAGTATTCAGATATTTTTTTCCTTAACTCTTCTGTAGACCAGTCAAAAAAGACAGTGGAGAATTTAGAAAAAAAAACGTACTTTAATATGTTGTAAAAGTTAAATTCAAACTGTACTTATTTTTTGGGGGTTTCAATATATACATGTAAAATAGATTTGTTTGCTGTAAATAAATATTCTCAGTGTATGTTAACCATTTTGTGACCAAAGTTCATCGATGTCTAGTTAGCCCCCAGCCAAATTTAACAACGACAGCATGCATTGGTTAACTCATCAGTTATCAAAAACTCTATGACAAATTTGCATAGCTACATATTTTTTTTTGAAACTTGTTTAAAAGTAAGAAAAAAAAAAAAAACACATTGGGCCGGATTCACGTAGAATCGGGCAAATCTGCGGCGGCGTAACGTATCGCATTTACGTTACACCGCCGCAAGTTTTACGGGCAAGTGTTTGATTCACAAAGCACTTGCCTGTAAATTTACGGCGGCGTAGCGTAAATTCCCCCGGCGCAAGCCCGCCTAATTCAAATGATCCGAGTAGGGGGCGTGGATCATTTAAATTAGGCGCGTTCCCACGCCGAACGTACTGCACATGCGTCGTTCCTTAATTTCCCACCGTGCATTGCGCTAAATCACATCGCAACGACATAATTTTTTTAACTTCGACGTGACTTACGTACATCCCTATTCACGGACGACTATTAAATTCGATGCAGGAACGACGGCCATACTTTAAATGGCTTGTCTATCTATATGCCACAGAATAGCAGGTTTAACTATACGCCGGGAAAAGCCGACCAGCGACGACGTAAGAGAATGCGACGGCAGCGCGTACCTTCGTGGATCGCTGGAAAAAGCTAATTATCATACCCGACGCGGAAAACTACGCAAACTCCACCCAGCGGGCGCTGAAGTATTGCACCTACGATCCGAAGGCGTACGAAGCCGTACGCCTGTCGGATCGAAGCCAGAAGCCGTCGTATCTTGGTTTGAGGATTCAAACTAAAGATACGACGCGGCAAATTTGAAAGTACGCCGGCGTATCAGTAGATACGCCGGCGTACTTCTTCTGTGAATCTGGCCCATTGCATTTATTACAGGCTGTCAAATGCACAAAAAATATTTAGGAATGTTTTTACAATATGTTAAATTAATAAATTAATTAATTTTTAATAGTGAAACTGATTCTGACAGTTACAGTTTAACCACTTAAGACCCAGACCTTTAGGCAGGTAAAGGACCTGGCCAGTTTTTGCGATTCGGCACTGCGTCGCTTTAATTGACAATTGCGCGGTCGTGCAATGTGGCTCCCAAACAAAATTGACGTCCTTTTTTCCCCACAAATAGAGCTTTCTATTGGTGGTATTTGATTACCTCTGTGGTTTTTATTTTTTACGCTATAAACAAAAATAGAGTGACAATTTTGAAAAAAATGCAATATTTTTAACTTTTTGCTATAATAAATATTCCCCAAAAACATATAAAATATAATGTTTTCCTCAGTTTAGGCCGATACATATTATTCTACCTATTTTTGGTAAAAAAAGTCGCAATAAGCATTTATCGATTGGTTTGCGCAAAATTTATAGCGTTTACAAAATAGGGGATAGTGTTATTGCATTTTTTTTTACTACTAATGGCGGCGATCAGCGTTTTTTTCGTGACTGCGACATTATGGCGGACACTTCGGACAATTTTGACACATTTTTGGGACCATTGTCATTTTCTCAGCAAAAAATGCATTAAAAATGCATTGTTTACTGTGTAAATGACAATTGTAGTTTGGGAGTTAACCACAAGGGGGCGCTAAAGGGGTTAAGTGTGACCTCATATGTGTTTCTAACTGTAGGGGGGTATGGCTGTAGGTGTGACGTCATTGATTGTGGTTCCCTATAAAAGGGAACACACGATCAATGACGGCGTCACAGTGAAGAACGAGGAAGCTGTGTTTACACACAGCTCTCCCCATTCTTCAGCTCCGGGGACCGATCGCGGGACTCCAGCGGTGATCAGGTGCGCGCCCGCGACCCATGGCTGGGCACTTAAAGAGGACGTACCTGTATGTGCTTGTGCCCAGCCGTGCCATTCACGTTGTGAATCGGTGTTAGTATGCAATTTGCATACTATACGCTGAGCACAACGGGAACGCCACCTAGCGGCCAACGCAAGAATGCAGCCTAAGATATGCGGGCATAAGAGCCTTATGCCGCGCAGATCTTAGGCTGCAGTCGGCGTAACAAGGTTCCTGAATCAGGAGCACTCGTTACGCCGGGGCAAGTAAGCAATTGCGCTGTGTCACCTATGGTGACACAGGCGCAATTGCTTCTTGAATCCACCCCACTGTTCTTTCTGCCTGGAAACTGGATATTGTCTATAGCAACCAAAAATTGGCCCTGTATGGTTTTAGAGCAGCTAGAAAACAGCGATAATAAATTAGAATCACTTGCAGATAGTGATTTGTGGGGAAATTCGTCATCAAACACTGAAAGTAATGACAGCGACAATTCTGCAACTGAGCAAATTTCAGTGTTTTTGATTTGATTACATTATTGAATAATTTTTATTATAATTACATTATTATTTGTTATAATTATTTATAGTTCATATTATAATTTATGATTTTGTGTTTCAAACTTTATCATTCCCAGGACACTAGACTCTGGGGGCCAGATTCATAAAGAATTGCGGCAGCGTAACGTATGTCCTTTACGTTACTCCGCCGCAAGTTTTCAGCGTAAGTGCTTGATCCACAAAGCACTTGCATGTAAACTTGCGGCGGCGTAGCAAAAAGCCGTCCGGCGCAAGCCCGCCTAATTCAAATGGGGCGTGTACCATTTAAATTAGGTGCGTTCCCGCTCCGGATGTACTGCGCATGCTCCGTTTTGAAATTTCCCGCCGTGCTTTGCGCGAAATTACGATGCGCCAACGTTTTGTGAATCGTTTTGAACGGCAACGTGCGTAACGTACTTTCGTATTCCCGGACGACTTACGCAAAAAAAAAAATTGGAAATTCGACGCGGGAACGACGGCCATACTTTAACATGGGCTGTCTATTATTACACCACCTAAATAGCAGCCGTAACTTTGCGACGCGAAAAAGCCGACTAGCGACGACGTAAGAGAATGCGACGAACGCTCGTACCTTTGTGGATCGCCGTAAACAGCTAATTAGCATACCCGATGCGGAAAACGACGCGATCTCCACCCATCGGCCGCCTAAGTATTGCATCTTAAGATCCGAAGGTGTACGAAGCCGTACGCCTGTCGGATCTTAGCCAAATGCCGTCGTATCTTGTTTGTGAATTACAAATAAAGATACGACGCGGCAAATTTGAAAATACGCCGGAGTATCAGCAGATACTCCGGCGTACTTTTTCTGTGAATCTGGCCCTTTGTTTGGTCAGATTTAAGTGAGTTATTCCTAAGAATTACAGGCCTACAATATAAAATGCCAAATTTCCATGCAAAATAATGGTACCTCTTTCAGCACCTAAAATCTGAAATAATCATACCACCAGGGAGGTTAAGAGCAAACAGCCACATGAAGTAAAAAAAAAAATTGTAAAAAATTAATTAAAGTTAATTTTAGGGTACAAAAACACAATGGGGTAGATTCAGGTAGGGAGCGTGTATTTGTGTGCGGGCGTAACGTATCCTATTTACGCTACGCCTCCGCAACTTTGACAGGCAAGTGCAGTATTCACAAAGCAAAGTTGCAGCGGCGTAGTGTAAATAGGCCGGCGTAAGCACGCCTAATTCAAATGTGGAACATGTGGGCGTGTTTTATGTTAATTTATTGTGACCCCACGTAAATGACGCTTTTTACGAACGGCGCATGCACCATCCGTGAAAGTATCCCAGTGCGCATGCTCCAAATTAACCCGCAAAAAGCCAATGCTTTCGACGTGAACGTAAATGACGCACAGCCCTATTCGCGAACGACTTACGCAAACGACGTAATCAACGGAAAATTCTACGCTGGCCCGACGTCCATACTTAACATTGGATGCGCCTCATATAGCAGGGGTAACTTTACGCAGGAAAAAGCCTAACGTAAACGGCGTATCTGTACTGCGGCGGAAAAAAGAGAGCAGGTTCTCTTTTTTTCTCGTCGAGATTCTGGACAGATTTCCAGAAGAGAAACCTGAATGCCTCGTACACACCAACGGGAATCTCGGCAAGAAGCAGTTTTCTTGCTATTTTTTGCCGAGAAACCCGGTCGTGTGTACGAGGCATTAGGAAACTGGCTGTTTAGATGTTCATCCAAATGCTGAATGGTTGGGGAATTTGGTGTGGATTAACGTGACAGCTTCTTGCTTTCAATGGTTGCTAGAGAAGCAGCAGGTGCTTGAGTTTGCGGCGTTCTCACCAACCACTGACGTCACGTGGCCCAAGCACATACATGGAAAAATAATATAGCGTATACAATAAAAGTCATATTAGAATTGAATGTTATTAAAAATTACCTTTCCTTTTCAGTCTGCAGCCACTGTAATTTTCTGAGAATGCAATATGGCTACTGGGAGGAGTTCTGTACACAGAGGGCCAGATTCTCAAAAGAGATACGCCGGCGTATCGCCTGATACGCCGTCGTATCTCTGAGTCCGCCCGTCGTATCTATGCGCCTGATTCATAGAATCAGTTACGCATAGATAACCATTAGGTCCAACAGGCGTAAGGCTCTTACGCTGTCGGATCTTAATTGCATTTTTTTTTCCGCCGCTAGGTGTCGCCGACGTTGTTTTCCCGATCGAGTATGCAAATTAGCAAATTCCCAAACGTACGCCCGACCGACGCAGTAAAGTTACGACGTTTACGTAAGCTTTGCGATGCGTAAGGTTGCCCCTGCTATATGAGGCGCAGCCAATGTTAAGTATGGCCGTCGTTCCCGCGTCGAAATTTTAAAATTTACGTTGTTTGCGTAGGTCGTCCGTGAATAGGGCTGGACGCCATTTACGTTCACGTCGAAACCAAGTCATTTAGCGCAATGCACGTCGGGAAATTTTAGGGACGGCGCATGCGCAGTACGTTCGGCGCGGGAACGCGCCTAATTTAAATGATCCACGCCCCCTACCCGGATCATTTGAATTAGGCGGGCTTGCGCCGGGGGATTTACGCTACGCCGCCGCAACATTACAGGCAAGTGCTTTGTGAATCAAGCACTTGCCCGTAAAACTTGCGACGGCGTAATGTAAATCAGATACGTTACGCCCGCCGAGTTTTACGCCAGTATACAAGAATCTGGCCCAGAGTGTGTACTGACCACTCCCCAGAAACATAATTTCCTGCTTGTGTGATTGGCTCACCAATTTTCCCAGAAGTCTGCCTAAGCTACAGTCAGATTTCAGGCATCCCCTGCAACAAAAATGACATTTTTGGTGAGACACTCCATGTAAGAACACGTCTAAAGGGATGCAGGCCCAGCAGCCTTCCTCATTAGAGCCATGAAGGTGCACACCTGATAGATAATTATTAAACCACTCCCATTAGACCCACTCATCACTGAGGCTCAGAGGAACATTTAGGGATTACTTCAGAATAACAAAAGGTACGAATCTGCAACAAAGGTTGTTATAATCCTTGTAATGTACATAGATCACCCAGAGGGGAATGTTTTTGTCTCAACAAAAGTGAAGTTACTCTTTAAAAGAAGGAAGAACAAAGCATACACCTTTTATTCAGGCTTTATTTTAACATGTGCTAAACAAAATTGGTAAAAAAATATATGAAGAAACCTACAAATTGGTTATGGTACGAGGCACTGTAGATGCAGGAACACTTAAAGGGTTTGTAAAAGAATTTTTTTTTAATCTTAATAGCTTCCTTTACCTTAACTACTTGCCGACCAGCCGCCGTCATTCTACGGCGGCAGGTCGGCTCTCCTGGGCGAGAGCACGTCATACTACGTCGGCTCTTAGAGCGGCCACTAGGGGCACATGCGCGCCACAGGAGGCGCGCGCACCCGCCCCCGACTCCCGTGCGTGTGCCCGGCGGGCGCGATCGCCGTCGGGCACCTGCGATTGCTCGTTACAGAGCGGGGAACGGGAGCTGTGTGTGTAAACACACAGCTCTCGATCCTGTCAGCAGGGGAAATGCTGATCTTCTGTTTATACAATGTATGAACAGCGATCAGTCATTTCCCCTAGTGAGGCCACCCCCCCACAGTAAGAACACACCCAGGGACATACTTAACCCCTTCCCCGCCTCCTAGTGTTAACCCCTTCACTGCCAGTGGCATTTTTATAGTAATCCAATGCATTTTTATAGCACTGATCGCTATAAAAATGCCACTGGTCCCAAAAATGTGTCAAAAGTGTCCGAAGTGTCCGCCATAATGTCGCAGTACCAAAAAAAAATCGCTGATCGCCGCCATTACTAGTAAAAAAAATATATTAATAAAAATGACATAAAAATACCCCCTATTTTGTAAACGCTATAACTTTTGCGCAAACCAATCAATAAACGCTTATTGCGATTTTTTTTTACGAAAAATAGGTAGAAGAATACGTATCGGCCTAAACTGAGGAAACAAAATGTTTTTTTATATATTTTTGGGGGATATTTATTACAGCAAAAAGTAAAAAATATTATTTTTTTTCAAAATTGTCGCTCTATTTTTGTTTATAGCGCAAAAAATAGAAACCGCAGAGGTGATCAAATACCACCAAAAGAAAGCTCTATTTGTGGGGAAAAAAGGACGCCAATTTTGTTTGGGAGCCAAGTCGCACGACCGGGTAATTGTCAGTTAAAGTGACGCAGTCCCAAATCGCAAAAAGTGCTCTGGTCTTTGACCAGCAATATGGTCCGGGGGGTAAGTGGTTAATGCAGTGCTGTTTTCATGTCCTCATTGTTCGTAATTCTTCTCTGATCTCCACACTTCCTGGTTGTCTGTTTCCTGATAACCACAGTACTGGGAGCTTTCTCTCTGTGGTCACTAATCCAGGAGGTGTGATTACTGTGTGTCTAAAACCCCTCAACACCAATCAGTTTCGTTTTCCAAACCATCACTGCCCTGTATTGGCTCTGTGGCTCTGTACAGCAGAGAAGCAGGAAACATGCAAAAACGAAACTAGAAACTACAGGTACATTATATGATTGATTTTTATCTATTTTTAATCGTTTTTAAAAGGAATCAGTTAACTATTATTGGCCAGATCCACGAAGCGCGACGCTTCTTTACGGCCGGCATAGTGTATCTCAGTTACACTACGCCGCCGTAACTTACAGCGTATTTCCCGTATTTTTAAAGAATTTGCGCCGTAAGTTACGGCGGCGTAGTGTAACTGTGTCGGCGTAAGGGCGCGCAAGTCAAATGGATGAGATGGGGGCGTGTTTTATGGTAATACGTCTTGACCCGACGTAAATTACGTTTTTTCTGAACGGCGCATGCGCCGTCCGTGGGGGTATCCCAGTGCGAATGCTGGAAATTAACCCGCAACAAGCCAATGGTTACGACGTGAACGTCATTCTACGCAAAGCCCTATTTGCGAACGACTTACGCAAACAACGTAAAATTTTCAAAACTCGACGCGGGAACGACGTCCATACTTAACATTGAGTACGCCTCATATAGCAGGGGTAACTATACACCAAAAAAATCCTTACGGAAAAAAAAAGAAAAAAAATGCGCCGGCCGGACGTACGTTCATGGATCGCCGTATCTAGCTGATTTGCATACTCAACGCGGAAATCGACGGAAACGCCACCTAGCGGCCAGCGGAAATATGCACCTTAGATCCGACGGCATACTAAGACCTACGCCAGTCGGATCTAGCCCAGATTCAGGCGTATCTTGTTTTGTGGATACAAAACAAAGATACGCCAGAGCAAACTAGAAGTTACGCCCCATGTCTCTATACCCTGTAAACAGTAATTTCAGAAAACAAAATGTTTTTTATTTACAACTCCTTTAATGCTAAGCATAAAGAGAAAACCTTTTTTTTTGCTTTAACACAGCCATTGGTTTAATTCGCTATCAAAGGCCAGGAATGCAATGTGCATAAACTGATGTAAGTTTTGCTGTTTGATTAACCATTACTAACTAAAGCTGAACAGAACACAAGAGTGCACAACAGCACCCAAAATACTGTCCAATGCACCAGCAATTCTGGCAAATGCCACTGTTGACACACTGCCAGTCTGGGCAACCTTTCCTTTGCAAGCACATTATTGCTTTAGTGCTGTTAATCTTCAGAACACTCCTTTTTAATTATATATATATATATATATATATATATATATATATATATATATATATATATATATATATATATATATATATATATATATATATATATATATATATATATATATATATATATATATATATATATATATATATACAGTTCAAACAAAAGTTAAAAGAAACACCAAACTTGCTTTTTTAATCAATTTTAAATGAAACATGAATTGTAACAATGACAAGTACTACACCTAAAGCGAAAATGTACTACAATAAGTAGTTAATGTCATGCATTCATTGTATATGAAAGATCTACTGTACAAGTGGTGCCCCTGTTTTTCTGTATCATATATAACAATGGGATTGTGTAGATCTGCTTTGAAAGTAATGTGACTAATCCAAACGGCTACATTGCTGATTCACCTGATTAGCTGTTGGGTTTAGTTTCTCCAGATCCTGATTCACGTTTTTTTGGAACACAAATGGCGCTTTAGGAATAAGGATGGGTCTGAATAATTTATTGCTGTATGTGGTCAGCTTTATCTAAAAAAAAAACCCCTGGATGAATCATATTGGAAAAACTTGCTTCAAAAAAAAAAAGCTGATTAGGTGAATTTGTGATTAATTTCAAAGAAAATATAATTCCCATTCAGCCTTTCCTTATCCAGACCTTACATTGTCCAGGCTCCTCTTGTCTATGGCTCATCGGCTGCCTTTTGTTTTGGGCCAACTAGGCTTCTTCTAATTACATGCTGCTGACCTGGTCATGATCTTAGAGTTGAGGTCATGGCCATTTAGCTGCAGACTTGGTTTGGTCTTAAAGGGGTTGCAAAGGTAAAAGTTTTTTCACCTTAATGCATTCTATGCATTAAGGTGAAAAAACATCCGACAATACCGCCCCCCAGCCCCCCCCCCCCCGTTATATTTACCGACCCCTCGAAAGTCCTGCGCTCGCCCCCGACATCCTCTTCGCCGCTCAGCCTGCCTGTTGATTGGTTACAGTAGATGGATTGAAATCAGTGCAGCTAGTCAGTTAAAATTACAGTCAAGGGCGGATCCAGAGTCTAGTCTCGGGAGGGGCACTGCCAGAAAATAAGATGTTGCTTACAGAAATCAATTAGGTGTCCGGTGGGTCCGCTGCAATGTTGCAGTACCGCTAAAAAATCAATGATCGCCGCCATTACTAGTAAAAAATATTTAAATATAAATGCCATAAATCTATCCCATAGTTTGTAGACGATTGTCAGGGACTGCATACATGGTACAAGAGATGGTCAGAGACTGCAGACGTGGTACAAGAGATGGTCAGAGACTGCAGACGTGGTACAAGAGATGGTCAGAGAATGCAGACATGATACAGGAGATGGTCAGAGACTGCAGACGTGGTACAAGGGATGGTCAGAGACTGCAGACATGGTACAAGAGATGGTCAGAGACTGCAGACATGGTACAAGAGATGGTCAGAGACTGCAGACATGGTACAAGAGATGGTCAGAGACTGCAGACATGGTACAAGAGATGGTCAGAGACTGCAGACGTGGTACAAGGGATGGTTATGGTACAAGGGATGGTCAGAGACTGGAGACATGGTACAAGAGATGGTCAGAGACTGAAGACATGGTACAAGAGATCAATGCAGCCTCATCAGTGCCCATCATTGCAGCCTCACTGTACATATTAACGCAGCCCCACTTTTGTATATTAATGCAGTCCCACTTTTGTATATGAATGCAGCCCCACTTTTGTATATAAATGCAGTCCCACTTTTGTATATAAATTCAGTCCCACTTTTGTATATGAATGCAGCCCCACTTTTGTATATAAATGCAGTCCCACTTTTGTATATAAATTCAGTCCCACTTTTGTATATAAATTCAGTCCCACTTTTGTATATTAATGCAGCCCCACTTTTGTATATGAATGAAGCCTCACTGTGCATGGCACTCACCATGGCATTGCCTCGATCACACACAGCAGGTATCTCCTCTCCAGACGTGTGTCATGGAACAAACAGGAGCTGTAGGTCTGTGTTTGGCAGTGCAGTGTGCTCTAGCAAGGTCCCACCCTAGACGGGCTTGTGTGATAGACAAAACACTGATTCAATCAGTGTTCCATCTCCATCTACTATCACATGAGCAGGTCTAGCACAGCCGAACACAGACCCAGCTCTCACACACAGTGAGAGATGCCCGGTGTCATACACGCAGGAGAGAGGGGGAGCGCTGCAGTCAGCTACAGCTCAAAGCAGCCTCAGGACAGGCAGCCTACCGGGCTGCGCCAGATCGGCCCTGGTGATGAGAGAGTGAGAGACTCGGCAGTGGCAGCTGCAGGCACTGCAAAGCAGTTTTAAAAAAAAATATATAAAAAAAAAATATTATTATTATTTTTTTAAAGCCAATGTGACATGATTGTCTCAGGGGAGGGGGGCAATTGCCCTGTTGCCCCCCCCCCTGGATCCGCCATTGCTTAACATGTAGAGGATATATATGCATCCCAGGTGTTGTATATATATATTTATACACTGTATAGTTTAGCTAGATCCGCTTTTCCTAATTTACTGACAGGCAGGCACGTGATTGTGCTAGCTGCAGTATTCTCACGTGGTGTACTGCCTGTGTCCTCTACAGTGTGCACCTAAAGCTACGTGGTGTGTGTACTGCCTGTGTTCTCTGCAGTGTGCACCTAAAGCTACGTGGTGTGTGTACTGCCTGTGTCCTCTGCAGTGTGCACCTAAAGCTACGTGGTGTGTACTGCCTGTGTCCTCTGAAGTGTGCACCTAAAGCTATGTGGTGTGTGTACTGTCATTGTTCTCTGCAGTGTGCACCTAAAGCTACATGGTGTGTGTACTGCCTGTGTCCTCTGCAGTGTGCACCTAAAGCTACGTGGTGTGTACTGCCTGTGTCCTCTGAAGTGTGCACCTAAAGCTATGTGGTGTGTACTACCTGTGTCCTCTGCAGTGTGCACCTAAAGCTATGTGGTGTGTGTACTGCCATTGTTCTCTGCAGTGTGCACCTAAAGCTACATGGTGTGTGTACTGCCTGTGTCCTCTGCAGTGTGCACCTAAAGCTACGTGGTGTGTGTACTGCCATTGTTCTCTGCAGTGTGCACCTAAAGCTACGTGGTGTGTACTGCCTGTGTCCTCTGCAGTGTGCACCTAAAGCTACGTGGTGTGTGTACTGCCTGTGTCCTCTGCAGTGTGCACCTAAAGCTACGTGGTGTGTGTACTGCCTGTGTCCTCTGCAGTGTGCACCTAAAGCTACGTGGTGTGTGTACTGTCTGTGTCTGTGCTATTTTTCTCAATGATTTTCATCCATTTGCAGGGACCAGACATTACATTAAAGCAGTTTTAAATTACTTTTTTCTTATAGTAATCTCATTTTGTGCAGGGACAGTTCTAAACACTTGCCACCTCACAGGCATACTATAGACACCCAGCAGGTACGATATTTAAAGGAATTTTTCATTTTTTTTTTCACTTTAAGCATCATTAAAATCGCTGCTCCAGAAAAAAAGACGGTTTTTAAAACTTTTTTTCCATTGATACATGTTCCCTGGGGCAAGACCCGGGTTCTCAAAGACGTTTTACGACAATAACTTACATATTAGGCTTTAAAATGAGCACTTTTGAATTAGAACGTTCGAGTCCCATAGACGTCAATGGGGTTCTAAATGTTCGCGCGAACACGTGAGGACATACGGTAGAACGAAGTGTCATTTTTTACAGGGCCACGGTGCTACATACAAATGAGACATAATTAAAAATAAATATACAAAGTATAAAAACACAGCGAAGAACTAAAAAAAAATTTAAAAAAATTATAAAAAGGAAAGGCAGCACACTAGTCTACTGTGCTCAAATAGTAGCATAGTCAAGTCCTGGCTAGGATCAGCACTAGTATCAGCTAGGCTAGGATCAGCAGTAGCATGAAGAAACGCAGTCAAGACCAAGTCAAGTCTGCAACTGAACTGTCAATACATTAACTTTCAGATCTAGGCATGGTCAGCAACAGATAGCCAATAAAAATAAGCACCTTTTAATAACTTTTTTTTTTGCTAAAATCTGGGGCCCAGATCCACGAAGAACTTACGGCGGCGTATCTATTGATACGCTGCGTAAGTTCTACGATGCGCCGGCGTATCTTTGTTTTGTATTCACAAAACAAGATACGCCTGAATGTGTTCTAGATCCGACTGACGTAGTCTTAGTACGCCGTCGGATCTTAGGTGCATATTTACGCTGGCCGCTAGGTGGCGCTTCCGTTGATTTTCGCGTAGAGTATGCAAATTAGCTAGATACGCTGATTCTCAGAACGTACGTCCGCCCGGCACATTTTTTTACGTCGTTTGCGTAAGGCTTTTTCCGACGTATAGTTACCCCTGCTCTATGAGGCGTACGCAATGTTAAGTATGGACATCGGGCCAGTGTAGAATTTTCCGTTGTTTGCGTAAAACGTTCGCAAATAGGGCTTTGCGTAAATTACGTTCACGTCAAAAGCATTGACTATTTGCAACGTGATTTCGAGCATGCACACTGGGATACCCCCACGGACGGCGCATGCGCCGTTAAAAAAAAACGTAATTTACGTGGGGTTAAGATGAATTAACATAAAACACGCCCACATCTTAGTCATTTGAATTTCGCGCCCTTACGCCGACACATTTACACGACGCCGCCGTAACTTACGGCGCACATTCTTTGTGCAAAATTTATAGCGTTTACAAAATAGGGGATAGTTTTTTTGCATTTTTATTTTTTTTATTTTTTTTACTAGTAATGGCGGCGATCAGCGATTTTTTTCGTGACTGCGACATTATGGCGGACATTTCGGACAATTTTGACACATTTTTGGGACCATTGTCATTTTCACAGCAAAAAATGCATTTAAATTGCATTGTTTATTGTGAAAATGACAGTTGCAGTTTGGGAGTTAAACACAGGGGGCGCTGTAACATTTAGGGATCACTGTGTATGTGTTTACTAGTGTAGGGGGGTGTGGCTGTAGGACTGACATCATCGATCGAGTCTCCCTAATAAAGGGATCACTCGATCGATGCGCCGCCACAGTGAAGCACGGGGAAGCCGTGTTTACATACGGCTCTCCCCGTTCTTCAGCTCCGGGGACCGATCGCGAGGGGGCGGCTATAAACAAATAGCCACGCCGCCGTCCCGGATCGCTCCCCGAGGTCGGGAAGTGGTTAAGACCCGGACCATTATGCAGGTTAAGGACCTTGCCCGACAAACTGATAATTGCGCGGTCGTGCAACGTGGCTCCCAAACAAAATTGGCGTCCTTTTTTTCCCCACAAATATAGATTTCTTTTGGTGGTATTTGATCACCTCCTTTTTTTTTTTTTTTGCGCTATAAACAAAAATAGAGCGACAATTTTGAAAAAAAAAACAATATTTTTTACTTTTTGCTATAATAAATATCCCCAAAAAAGATATATATATAAAAAAAAATGTTTCCTCAGTTTAGGCCGATACGTATTCTTCTACCTATTTTTGGTAAAAAAAACGCAATAAGCGTTTATCGATTGGCTTGCACAACATTTATAGCGTTTACAAAATAGGGGATAGTTTTTTGACATTTTTATTATTAATTTTTTTTTTACTACTAATGGCAGCGATCAGCAATTTATTTTTTCGTGACTGCGACATTATGGCGGACACTTCGGACAATTTTGACACATTTTTGGGATCCATTGTCATTTTCACAGCGAAAAGTGCTATAAAAAGGCACTGTTACTGTAAAAATTACAATTGCAGTTTAGGAGTTAACCACTAGGGGGCGCTGTAGGGGTTAAGTGTGACCTCATATGTGTTTCTAACTGTAGAGGGGCGGGGCTGGACGCGTGACGTCACTGATCGTCTTTCCCTATCTCAGGGAACAGACGATCACTGACACTGCCACAGAGAAGAACGGGAAAGTTGTGTTTACACTCACCTCACCCCGTTCTTCAGCTCCGGTGACCGATCGCGTGACACCCTCGGCGATCGGTCCACGGGTCCCGCGGGCGCGGTCACTGAGCTTCGGACCGGTGGCGCGCTCGCGACCCCACGGCTGGGCCTTAACCACTTAAGCCCCGGACCAATATGCTGCTAAATGCCCAAAGGCGTTTTTACAATTCGGCACTGCGTCGCTTTAACAGACAATTGCGCAGTCGTGCGACGTGGCTCCCAAACAAAATTGGCGTCCTTTTTTCCCCACAAATAGAGCTTTCTTTTGGTAGTATTTGATCACCTCTGCGGTTTTTATTTTTTGCGCTATAAACAAAAATAGAGCGACAATTTTGAAAAAAAATCAATATTTTTTACTTTTTGCTGTAATAAATATCCCCCAAAAACCTATATAAAAATGTATTTTTTCCGCAGTTTAGGCCGATACGTATTATTCTTCCCACAAATAGAGCTTTCTTTTGGTGGTATGTGATCCCCTCTGCGGTTTTTATTTTTTTGCGCTGTAAACAAAAAATTAGACAATTAATAAAAAAAAAAAAAAACTATATTTTTTACTTTTTTCTATAATAAATATCACCCTAAAAAAAAAAGTAAATAAAATAATTTTCTTCATCAGTTTAGGCCAATATGTATTCTTCTACATATTTTTGGTAAAAAAAAACACAATAAGCACGGGGAAGCCGTGTTTACATATGGCTCTCCCCATCCTTCAGCCCTGGGAGCGATCGCGATGGGGCAGCTATAAACGAATATCGCTCGCTCCCCGCGGGAATCCGACCGCTGCATGTAGCGGGGGGGGGTCCCGATCGGACCCCCGACCCGCGGAAAGGCGGGGACGTACATGTACGCCCATATGCCTGTACGTGCCATTCTGTGGACGTACATATACATGCGGCGGTCGGCAAGTGGTTAAAGAGACACGTACAGGTACGTGCTTGTGCCCAGCCATGCCCTTCTGCCGACGTATATCGGCGTGAAGGGGTCCTTAAGTGGTTAAAGCGATGCAGTGCCGAATTGTAAAAAGCGCTCTGGTAAGGAAGGGGGTAAATTCTTCCGGGGCTGAAGTGGTTAAACATCCAGTGGGGAAGTTTGAATTCCGTCTTAATTGTTGTTGGAGAAGTGCAGGCCTGAGAACGTAAATTTCTCGCCGAAAGGCAGAAGAAACTGTTAGATAATTTATGTACCAGGCAACTACCAAAAGCTGAACCTGCTGTTTTGGGTGGACCGAGCCTTTAAATGATCGTCATTCATTCAGCTTAAGCAAAAGAGGCATAAATACTTCATCCCGATATCTGGGAATCGCTGCCAAACGAAATAAATAAATAAAATACAAACAATTCTATAAAACGTAGAGAAACAATAATCAATTCCGCTACAAACCTTGCAAGTCTATTTCTTTCTGTTTTAAAGATTTCGCACCTATTATCAAAGAGCAGCTACATGTGGGAAAATTATCTTGGAGGCAAAAATCAATGATAATTCTGGAAACGGCACAGTACATAAAACATAAGATGCATTATTGTATTTTAGACCTGAACCCAAAGGATTTGGCTTTTTGAAATCTATATTGCCTGAAAAAAATGTTTTCTTTATTAAAAATTATTTTCACTTGTAATATACATCAGACAAATAATGATTTCTGCCATGATACATAAAACAATATAAACAGAGTCAAAGAATCATTCACTACAGGCAAATAGTAATAAGCACAGAAAATAATAATTGAAAGTTTGTCACGGCTGATTTTTATACGGCTGATCGGCCGTGTCAAGCGGGCGACATAAATATTGCTGTGGAGAAAACGGGACGCTAATCTATTCATCATCTACTTTCTGTTTAGTGCATTGACATTGTGTCCTACAGATGAAATTACTTTTATTGGAAAGCTTAACAACTGAATAGGTTACAATCCAGCAATGACATGTCCACTTTGCCATAATACTTACATGTTACGTCTGACGTCTACAAGGAAGGTTTTCTGAGAGCAATATACTCGCCGAAGGACATTTCTTACCACAACTATCATTTTCCGTTGTATTTAAATTCCTTAACACTAATTTAAAAAAATGAAGTCAATACCTGTAAAAGCATAGTTAAAAAAAAAAAAAAGAGTGCAGCGCTAAAATTAGACTAAACTTAGATAACAATGCCTACCAGCATGTGACAAATAAAGTGCAATGTGCAATAGTTAGTATACAATGGGCCAGATTCTCAAAGGCATTACGACGGCGCAACACCATTTGCGCCGTCATAAGTCCTAATCTGGCCCAGGGTATCTATGCGACTGATTCTTAGAATCAGTTAAGCATAGATACCCATTAGATCTGACAGGCTCTTACGCTGTCAGATCTTAAATGCAATTTTTTTTCCCGCCGCTAGGTGTCGCATCGTCGTTTTCCCCGTCGTCTATGCAAATTAGCTAGTTACGCGAGATTCGCGAACGTAAGCGCGGACGACGCAGTGATTTTACGACATTTCCGTAAGCGTAAACTTGCCCCTGCTATAATGAGGAGCAAGTTTACGTAGGTCCATCGTATGCCATGTTAAGTATGGCGTCGGGTCAGCGTCGGCTTTTTCCGTCGTTTACGTCGTTCGCGAATACAACTTTACGTCAATGATGCTCACGTCGGCGTCATTGACGTTTTCCGTTGTGGGCTGGAGCATGCGCACTGGGCTATTTTCCGCCCCGGCGCATGCGCAGTTCGAACGGCGCGGGGGCACACTTAATTTAAATACAAGCCACCCCCTTTGAATTACGCGGCCTTACGCCGGGCCAATTACAATACGCCGCCGCAAATTACGGAGCAAGTGCTTGCAGAATACGGCACTTGCTCCAGTAATTTGCGGCGGCGTAGTGTAAATGGCTTACGCTTCGCCGCTGCAGATTCTACAAGAATCTGGCCCAATATCGCTATAGCTAATATGTAATATTGAAAAAATAGAGAAATTATTTAACCACTTCAATACCAGGCACTTATACCCCCTTCCTGCCCAGGCCAATTTTCAGCTTTTAGCGTTGTCGCTGTTTAAATGACGATTGCGCGGTCGTGCTACACTGAATCCAAACTGAATTTTTATAATTTTGTTCCCACAAATAGAGCTTTCTTTTGGTGGTATTTGATCACCTCTGGGGTTTTTATTTTTTGCTAAACAAATAAAAAAAATGTTTTTTTTATTTTGTTTCTGTTATAAAATGTTGTAAATAAGTATGTTTTTTCCTTCACTGATGGGCACTGATATGGCGACCCTGATGGGCACTGATAAGGCAGCACCAATGAGGTGGCACTGATGGGCAAGGACGGGCACTGATGGGTGGCACTGATATGCAGCACTGATGGGCACTGGTAGGCTGCACTGAAGGACACTCATGGGTGGCACTGGTGGGCACTAAAGGGCACAGATGGACGACACTGATGGGCACTGAAAGACTGCACTGATGGGTACGTATGAGTGGCACTGATAGGCGGCACTGCTGGGCACTGATATGTGGCACTAATAGATAGCACTTATATGCAGCACTGATAGATGGCACTGATAGGCATCACTGATGGCACTGGCAGGTATTGGGATGGGCACTGATTGGCAGCTGCCTGGGCACTGATTGGCATTTCCCTGGTGGTCTAGGGTGGCATACCTAGTGGTCCAGTGTGATGGCCATCCATCCATGGTGGTCCTGGCAGCATCCTGGTGGTCCTGGGCAGGAATTCGAGGGGGCTGCGCTTATAAACAATCAGCACAGACCCCCCCTGTCAGGAGAGCAGCTGATCGGCTCTCCACTACTCGTGTCTGTCAGACACAAGTGAGGAAAATCTGATCAATGGCTCTTCCTGTTTACATTGTGATCAGCCGTGATTGGACACGGCTGATCATGTGTGTCAGACTGACATGCCGCATCACCGCGATGCGCGCACCCACGGGCGCGCAGCGGCTGTTATCCTGCTGGACGTCATATGATGCCCAGTCAGGATAACTGAACCACCGCCTGGCTGTCATTCTGCTATAGGCTGGGCGGGAAGTGGTTAAAGCAACCAGCAACTGACATCATACAACGTACCATATTATACTGTAATATTCAAACGTGCAATAAACAAATGTGCAAACTGTGCAACATAAAGTGACAATGTTCATGTGACTGATATGCAGTTATGGAAAATCCAATAAAAAATCCAGAAGAAAAAAGTGAGAAATTCTTGAAAACAAATGTTCAGTGTAGAAGATCCCAATGGTATTCAACGGGGGAGAACCCACAAGGAGTGGACAGCGTTGGTCAAATATTTGGCAGCGTGTCACCCATCACCATAATTAAGATTAAAGGCTTACCAGAAAGCCAGCGACCACCCTTATACAGGGAGGTCACAAAGCGTTTGTTTGGATTCCAAAATCCACTGCAAGGATGTCCAGGCATCTCTTACCAGAAGCGGCGGAGAACATCTATCTCTAAAACAGTAAGTACTGCATTGATTTAAAAAAAAAAAACACCCGATTCTGCTTCCCGTAATTAGCCTCAATCTAATGTTAAAAAAAAAAATTCGGGTGAACCCCCACTTTAAGTGGTTTAGCAATGCTGCAGTGCTGCATACATTCGCTTAAACAACGTTATCAATTTTTAGATTCCATGCAAGCGATCGCACATGCTCAGAGCAGGTGAGCGTGGCATCCCGACAAACGTTTCGTCAAATGTGACGTCATCAGGACAGTGGTTCCGAACTCCTGTCCTCAGGACCCACTAACAGGCCAGATTGTAAGTATTACCTTGGGGAGATGCAGACTAGAATTACACCAAAACTTTAGGTTTAAAGTGATACTTTTGGTGTCTCATGTCTTCACATGCCACGACTTTGCTGTTTTCCAGCTGCTGCTGGTATTTGATACTTCCAGGTATGGTTCCTCCTGTCAACTCATGCGTCCTGTAGTAATATTCACTTTAAATATACAGTTGAAGAACATATATTTAAAAACAATACTCCTGCCTTGCAGCACAGGGTCCTCAGTTCAAATTTCAACCAGGACCCTACCTGCATTAAATTGCATGTCCTCCTTGTGTTTGTGTTGGTTTTGTCCAGGTTCTTGGGTTTCTTCCCCACTTCAAAGACATGCTGGTAGGTTAATTGGCTCCTGTCTAAATTAGCCCTAGTATATGTGTGTATGTGGGATAGGGCCCTTAAAGATAGGCATTGAAGGATGACAACATATTCAGAACCAGCAATTCTACAGACACCGTTACAATGCTCCACCACACTAATGCTGCTCTGTCTGATCCCACTTCCTCATGTAAATGGCAATACAACAATGGCGCTCTACAGCTCTAGGAGGAGTGGATATGGGCTGCTGGGCAGTAGAAAACAACTGAGTGTCTCTAAAAGTCTCTAATGGACAGTTAATATAATGAACTGCGGACTTGTACATGGCTGCAGACTCAGGGAAAAGTTAGAAGAAGACTCTGCAGATCTCAGAAAATATATTTTCTATATCTTCCTCATGTAACCCCACCTAAATATGTCCCCCTCCAATACAAATATTCAACTGCAAGCCTGATCTCAATTTACAGTTGTCACCTGGCAGCACAGTATAAAGACTGATTCAGGTCATTTCATTAAATGAGCTAAGAAACTGAACTAGAATATGAAGTTCAGTTTTGGGCACCAGTTTTCAAAAAGGATATCGGGGAACTGGAGAAAGTGCAGAGAAGGGCAACCAAACTGATAAGAGGCATGGAGGAGCTCAGCTGTGAGGAAAGATTAGAGGAACTGAATTGATTCACTCTTGAGAAGAGGAGAATAAGGGGGGATATGGTCGTTTACGTTAGGCTTTTTTTGGCGTAAAGTTACCCCTGCTATATGAGGCGTAGCCAATGTTAAGTATGGACGTCGTTCCTGTGTCGAGTTTTGAAAATTTTACGTTGTTTGCGTAAGTCGTTCGCGAATAGGGCTGTACATAAGTTACGCTCACGTCTAAAGCAATGACGACTTGCGGCGTAATTTCGAGCATGCGCACTGGGATGTTTTCACGAACGGCGCATGTGCCGTTCGAAAAATATGTCAAATACGTGAGGTCACAGTGAATTTAAATAAAACACGCCCACATTATCCCCATTTGAATTAGGCGGGCTTACGCCGACACACATACGTTACGCCGCCGTAACTAAGGGCGCAAGTTCTTTCTGAATACGGAACTTGCGCCCTAATTTACGGCGGCATACCATATCTGAGATACGTTACGCCACCCGGAAAGATACACCAATGTATCTGAATCCGGCCCACTGTCTTTAAAATTGCCCCAGCTCCAGTTCAAATCCAATCCGGGGACAAAACCGGGGGGGACAGACTTGGTCCGGGGACAGTGTCCTCAATCCTGGGACTGTCCCCAGAAACCGGGGATGTCTGGTCACCCTACTCTAAAAGTGCAGTTGCTTCAGAGCTTAGTATATAAGGTAAAGCTTCACAAATTTTGTTTGCACATGATTGGATGATGGAAGTCAACAGAGCTTTTGATCATTTATGAAGCTCTGGAGCAAATGCGCTTTGAAAGTGAACAGTCAATTTGTCTTTAGTAAACCCTATTGTTTCTAATACACCCTACCTATGTTTGTGCACTACTTTCCGCTAATAGCTGCGCTTAGCTGCGTACAGCCGCCTTCACCCAATCATGTCTTTGGTCAGCTGTACTCAGCTGCAGGACATCTGGAGCACCAGAAATACGCAACCTGTTTACGCTGCATGGGCAAATGCACCCATGTGTACGTAGTCATATACATTTGCCCGGAGTTATTACTTAATTGTGTGTGATTTTGACGTTGCCTTGTTTATACAAACGATTTCCACAGTTTTTGCAGCTTTTTCTTGTTAACCTCCTTATCTGCATGAACTTTCGTCTTTTTTTACGCTACGTCTGAGGAGCCTTCTGAGAGTTGGGGACGTTCCTCTACGTGGCAGGTGAAATTCTGTGTCCAGGCAACCTCATTTGCCTGAGGCTCCGTTCCTTCACACTCTTGTGCCCAGCAGTTGCAGCTTATTCCATTCTCTCCTCAGAGCTTCCTCTAATGTCTACAACACCAGAAAACAAAACAGATGGGATGGTGGAAAATGAATAATTAGCCTCTGCACCAGTGAGTTCAAGCTAATACTCTGAACCAGGTATGACATCAAATCTTTTCCGGGGGGACGACAAATCACAAATGTCATGATGGAGATGAGAAATTTTCAGATGCCTCTTGTCACAAGCAAACACGAGAAAGGTTTTAACTCTTCCAGTCGTTTTCAGCGTCCCTGAGGTTGTGTTTGTTGGTTACAGCCTGGAAGTCACCTCGTTTTCTCCACAGCAATGGCTGCTACTAGCTTCGCTGGTTCCCCCAGGACGCACCATTCTTACTTGAGGCCTAAAGATGTTTTATATTTTTTTTGCCTACAAAGTCTTGACAAATGTGATGTTTTTTTGTAAGAAAAACTTGCCGTTTCTAGCAAAAAGACTTGTTTCAAGGCTCAGAAATGGTAATTTGCTTCTTTTTTTTGTGTAAAGCTTCAGGCAGATATATAGGACAACAATGAATACAGCACTATAGAGATTAACTTCTTGTGGCTCACGTAACGCATATGTGCGCTGCGCGTATGTGTCTATGGTAAGGTGACCAGATTTTTTAAATAAAATCCAGGGACATATTTTTTTTTTTTACACGTAATGACGGCAATCAGCGACTCCGCCGCCCGCCTCACAGCCTGTCAAGTCTAAAACAGGCCATACATGGTCGAATCTCAAATGAATTTTCGAAATCAGAAAGTTTTTTTTTGTGATCCGATGGTGCTTCCATTGATTTTAAAAATTCGGCCAACAAAGCCTTCATGTTGCTACAGAATTTTTTTCGTAGCCAGGAATCTTTTTTTCTTTCCGTGAATTTTCTTTTCTTGCACATGCGCATTTTTTTCTTTTACATTTCTCACACGATTCTCCCATCACTGATAAGAAAATCGTTTGTTTTTCCAAAAATTTCCAACATGTCCGAATTTCTCAAATTTGATTGCCGCACGGCTGTTGCTGCAGTCCACTAATTCTTAGATACGATTTTCGAAAGAAAATTCTTTCGAAATTCGAACCGTGTATGGCCGGCTCTACTGGGTGGGGAGCGGAGGAAGATCACTCCGCCAGGGAAGGCAAGGAGATAAGCAGGCAGGCAGCTGGCCGGGACTTGAGCCAAGGCAGAAGAACATGCGAGCAGAGCTGAATAGGCAAGCACCCGAAACTGAAGAAATATTTCCTCCACTCCGATCAGCACATGATCATCAGAAAGGGGCACAGATAATGGAAAAAATACTGCACTGACTGCCTTTGAAATTGCCCCAGCCCCTGTTCAAATCCAATCCAGGGAAAAAACGGTGGACAAACTTGGTCCAGGGACAGTGTCCTCAATCTGGGCACTGTCCCCTGAAACAGGGGATGTCTGGTCACCCTAGTCTATGAGCGGCTGAGCATACTGTATTCATTGCACGCTCTCAGCGCAGTGACCAAGCTGTCACAGACCAGTAATGATCTGTAGTAGTGATTGGGAGCTGAAGAGACCGGTTCCTGACCATGTGACCACCGTGAGAGCCAATCGCAGTGGTTATGTTCTCGGCCAGTTAACCACCTCAATACAGGGCACTTAAACCCCCTTACTGCCAAAGCCATTTTTCAGTTTTCAGCGCTGTCACACTTTGAATGACAATTGCATGGTCATGCTACACTCTAACCATGTGAAATCTGTATCATTTTCTTCACACAAATAGAGCTTTCTTTTGGTGGTATTTAATCACTCCAAGGTTTTTTTTTTTTCACTGGGCACAGATAGGCGGCACTGGTGGACACAGATATGCAGCACTGATGGGCATTGATGGATTGCCATTGATTGGCAGCAGTGATGAGCATTGATGGGCAGCAGTGATGGGCATTGATGGGCAGCACTAATAGCCAGCACTGACTGGCATCACTTGTGGGCACTGATTACTGGCGCTTTTGGGCATTGGTTGCTGGCACTTTTGGGCACAGATTGGTGGAAATTATGGGAACTGGTTGGTACTGATTGCTGGCAGTGGTGGGTAATCATTGTGGCACTGGTGGGCACTTAATTGTAATCAGAGCACTGATGATCACTGATGTCCCCTGTGAGGAGATGCCGCTGATCGGCTCTCCTCTCCTCGCACTCTGTCAGTGTGAGGCGACGAGAGCCGATTACCGGCATCTCCGTGTTTATATGTGACCGGCTGTGATTGGTCACAGCCAATCACATGGTTAAAGAACCGCTACCGGTTGGGCGGCCGTCATTTGACAGTGGCCGGGCAGCAGGTGGAATGTATTTTTAATAATGCAAGCAATGTAAGTACCTACATTTAACTTGTTATCAGTCTCTTGTAGTCCCTGCACAGCAGAACTCAGATTAAGGGAAGCAACTTAAGGAGCCATTCATTTTTTTTGCAGTGCTAGGAGCATTCTCATAAGAAGGAGAGAGCAGAGTGACAAAGAGAAGAAGTTTGAGCCAACATCTGTCAGAAAAAATCCACCGTTTTGTTGTCGGAATGTCCGAATGTAAGACTTCCGCAGACAGACCACTACGTCCCCCTTTTCTAGTGCCGTCGTAGTGTTGTACGTGACCGTGTTCTTGACGTTCTGGAATTTCCGACAACATTTGTGTGACCGTGTGTATGCAAGACAGGTTTAAGCCAACATCTGTCAGAAAAAATCCACGGTTTTGTTGTCAGAATGTCCGATCGTAAGACCTCCGCAGAAAGACCACTACTTCCCCCTTTTCTAGTGCCGTTGTAGTGTTGTACATCACCGTGTTCTTGACATTCGGAATTTCCGACAACATTTGTGTAACTGTGTGTATGCAAGACAAGTTTGAGCCAACATCCGTTGGAAAAAAATCCACGGCTTTGTTGTCGGAATGTCCGATTGTAAAACCTCTGCAGAAAGACCACTACTTCCCCCTTTTCTAGTGCCGTCGTAGTGTTGTACGTGACAGTGTTCTTGACGTTCGGGAATTTCCGACAACATTTGTGTGACAGTGTGTATGCAAGACAGGTTTAAGCCGACATCCGTCAGAAAAAATCCATGGTTTTGTTGTCGGAATGTCCAATCGTAAGACCTCCACAGAAAGACCACTACTTCCCCCTTTTCTAGTGCCGTCGTAGTGTTGTACGACGCGTGACCGTGTTCTTGACGTTCGGAATTTCCGACAACATTTGTGTGACCGTGTGTATGCAAGACAGGTTTAAGCCAACATCCATCAGAAAAAATCCACGGTTTTGTTGTCGGAATGTCCGATTGTAAGACCTCCGCAGAAAGACCACTACTTCCCCCTTTTCTAGTGCCGTCGTAGTGTGATACGTGACTGCGTTCTTGACGTTCGGAATTTCCGACAACATTTGTGTGACCGTGTGTATGCAAGACAAGTTTGAGCCAACATTCCGTCAGAAAAAATCCACAGTTTTGTTGTTGGAATGTCCGATCGTAAGACCTCTGCAGAAAGACCACTACTTCCCCCTTTTCTAGTGCCGTCGTAGTGTTATACGATGCGTGACCGTGTTCTTGACGTTCGGAATTTCCGACAACATTTGTGTGACCGTGTGTATGCAAGACAAGTTTGAGCCAACATCCGTCGGAAAAAAATCCACAATTTTGTTGTCGGAATGTCCGATTGTAAGACCTCCGCAGAAAGACCACTACTTCCCCCTTTTCTAGTGCCGTCGTAGTGTTGTACGTGACTGTGTTCTTGACATTCGGAATTTCCGACAACATTTGTGTGACCGTGTGTATGCAAGACAGGTTTGAGCCAACATTCCGTCAGAAAAAATCCACGGTTTTGTTGTCGGAATGTCCGATCGTAAGACCTCCGCAGAAAGAACACTACTTCCCCCTTTTCTAGTGCCGTCGTAGTGTTGTACGTGACCATGTTCTTGACGTTCGGAATTTCCGACAACATTTGTGTTACCGTGTGTACGTCAGAAAAAATCCACGGTTTTGTTGTCAGAATGTCCGATCGTTTGTACGCGGCATAAGACCTCCTCAGAAAGACCACTACTTCCACACAAAGAGTGAGGCCTCGTACACACGACCGAGTCTCTCGGCAAAAACCAGCAAGAAACTTGCTGTTTTTTTTTTTGCCGAGGAAACCGGTCGTGTGTACACTTTTCGACGAGGAAACTGTCGAAGATCTCGTCGAGCCAAAAAGAGAACATGTCTTCTTTTTCCTCGACGGGAATGGGGAAATTTGGCTCGCCGAGATCCTCGACAGCCTAACAAGGAACTCAACGAGCAAAACGATGTGTTTCGCCCGTCGAGTTTCTCGGTCGTGTGTACGAGGCCAAAGGGTGCTTCCTTACAGCATGCTGGTAGGAGACTTACATTCTAAAGAAAACGAAAAGTTTGCACACCTTTTGTTTTGATGCACCTGAAAAGTACTTAGTTAATTTAAAGTTTAATTGTGTTTTTCGGTAAACTGAATGGACTTTCTTTACTTGCAGTATTGCCAGTATACCAATAGGACTTCACTAATTGACTTTACTTGTTATTTGGAGTTGCTCTTCAAGAGCAAATCTCCCTCTGCAGACTTAATAAATGAAATCCTTTTCTTTGTCAAATGTCAGAAAGATTCTCTGTTGTCTTAAATAGGATAAGAGATAAATCCTGAGCATCTGGTCCCTAATTGAGTTCACTAAAGTCTCTGACATTTCCCACTAGGTGATGTGAATCAACACAAGATGCCAACATGACTAGCAAATAATACATATCTAGGCTTCAATGTGCTCGCTGTGAGCGCCCCACCTGCACCTCCAGTGATTAATTGCCATCCATGAAGGCAGCACTCCTGATAGAGTATTGAAAGAACTTCCAGGGACGGTACAAGACTAATTTCAGTCCATGTGCCCAGTCACTAAATCTTTGTTCAAGTTTTTATTTATTTTTTCAGGCCTGTGCTAGGTAACATATTTCTTTTTAAATTAAAGTGGATGTAAACCCACTCTCATCCTTTCTAAACGACTGCCATAGTGCTGATCTATAAGGATATAGATGCCTCCTGCAGGTGTCCTTACCTGTCAAATGTCTCCCCTCTGTCTGTTATAAGAACTGAAAAAACTGCAGATTCTGTGGATGGAGCTCTGTGGATGGAGTCGTGATGTCAGTAGACTCCCCGCCCACCTCTACACTCCCCTTACACTAAATTCTGCTATGATCACTAACATCCAGTCAAAATCAAAAAAGGTAACCACATGACTTCAGAAAGGGAGTGGTGGGAATTAAAAAATAATGCCTGTCTCCAGGCTAGTGCATGAGATGTGTAAATACCCTGTCACTCACAGCAAGGGGGCAGAACGGACTAAGGTTTTCCTCTGTAAGTCTGTTTTATTTCACTGAACAATAAAAGAGGATTGCTCAGAGCTGGATTAACTCTGTGTGGCAAGACTGGGCACAGATAATAGGAAATCTTATACTGTACATTGTGACATCAAAAAAGAAAAAAGAAAAAAAGAAATCGTGTTTACATCCACTTTAATGTGTATCTAAAGTAAAAACCTGTATTATTGTTTGCAGACTGTGGGCCAGATTCACATATAATTACATTGCTCCTGGGCAGCGTAACGTATGTGATTTACGTTACACCGCCGCAGGTTTACAGCGTAAGTGCCTGATTCTCAGAACACTTACCTGTAAACTTGCGGCGGTGTATTGTAAATGCGCTCGGAGCAAGCCTGCCCAATTCAAATTGGGCGGGCACCATTTAAATTAGGCGCGTTCCCGCGCCGAGCATACTGCGCATGCTCCGTCGGGTAAATTACCCGACGTGCATTGCGCTAAATGACGTCGCACCGACGTCATTTGCTTAGACGTTAACGTAAATGGCGTCCAGCGCCATTCACGGATGTCTTACACAAACGACGTTGATTTTTAAATTTCGACTCGGGAACGACGGCCATACTTAACATGGCTTAGGACAACTAGAGCCCTAATTTTACGCGGCGCAACTCAACGGAAACGACGTACAGTTAGATCGACGGGCCGCTCGGACGTTTGGGGATCGCCGTAAGTACTAATTTGCATATTCTACGCCGGCCGCAATGGCCTCGCCACCTAGCGGCCGGCCTAGAATTGCATCCTTAAGATCCGACAGTGTAAAACAATTACACCTGTCGGATCTTAGGGCTAGCTATGCGTAACTGATTCTATGAATCAGTCGCATAGTTAGGACGGCCCTAACACAGAGATACGATGGCGTATCAGGAGATGCGCTGTCGTATCTGTTTTGTGAATCTGGCCCTGTCTTCCTGTTGTGTAGATTCACCCTTTCTCTCTGTACTGGTAACAATTGTCACTGGCCCTGAAAGGGTAAGCCTCAGCTCTAAAAACGATCAACAAGACAAATCCCATTAATTTCAATGGACCCTGTTCACATCTGAGCATTCTGTCGCATTTGGCAGATTACAGGCTTTTTACAGCTTTTACATTGGTGGACTTTTAACCTTAAAAACACCTGTACAAAAACCCTCCCTTGACACTGTGCTTTACTTGAACCCATATCTAATTTATGCCTCCAACCAGAGTTTTCCGCAATATCCCCCTTGTCCGCCGCGGGGGGGTTACCTCACCTGGGCTGCCTGATACCACACCTCACCACATAACTATGGGTGAGCTTTTTTCCTTTGTATTACCTTTTTATTGTACATTATTTTGGCTATTGTTTAATTATTGTGTTTGCATAATATTAATTGTATCCAATTGCTTTATAGATTGGTTCTCTTGAGAAAGCGGTTTCACCGCGAAACTAGTCGAGGCATAGACCAGTCTATATGTTTGCAACAACAGAATTGCCCGGGGGTATCCCTGAGGTCTTGTTTGTTCAATTTTATTATGTAATTTTTGTTCAACAGTTTATGTAATAAAATATAATTTTATTTTACATGTATGTCATTTTTTACCCAGTACCGAGATAGTCCCACAATCGCCCCCTTTGGGGGTAGGGGATCCCTAGAGGCCCAGCCCTAGCCACTGTCCCTCGTCCCCTATTCCCATCCCTTTCTTCATATATTAACCGGGATGATGGTACACTTTTAATAGCAACTATATTAATTATCTGAGGCCACACTCAACATTTTTTGCACCTGTACAAAAACGCTGCAAATAGCACCAGAAAAAAAATGCCTGAAAAATGCCTGTAAAATAGCAATGCCTAGATGTGAACAGAGCCTAAATCTGTTTATTATGGTGTCTTTCTCTCATTGTATAATTCCTTGTTTGTGTGCCTCCTAGGAGTGAATTGTCATTGTTAATTGAGTCGCCTATTGTTTCTGTCTCTCTGCTAATCTTCTTGGAGATGTGATTAGTATTGTGTCCACATTACCTTGTTTCTCAACCAATGTGAGATGTTTATGTGTTTAGGTTAGCTGTTCATTAGATGTACTGTTAGATGTACTGATGATATTACTGTTTAAAGTTTGCATTGTTTAGGATAATGTGATCAAGCTCTTATCTGATTTTGTGTGGTATCAATTCTGTGTGAACATAAAATAAAGAGAACAGTTTGCACCAAAGGCATACACGGTGCACATTTCTGCAAATTTTGCAACCATGGGTTGCAGGAAAGAAATTAGCATGAATCCCCAATCAACACAAACAGTGCTGACAGGGGAGTAAGCAATTGTCTTCTACCAGCAGGGAGAATACAGTGATTATTTCTAGCGTCTTTAGCAGCAGCAAGCAAAAATTGCAAGATAATTTGTCAGGCTGGTTGTAACCAAGATGATCGATCACTCAACTGGGTACATTCAGACTCCCCATTACCAGAACGAGATTCGAACCATGTATGGCTGGCCTAAGCTAGTGTCGTCTAGTTATTGGATGCAATATTCAACTATAATATCTGATTCCTGTTTCCAGAGTGGAGGAAGCTGTATCTTGGCGGAGTCACCCAGGTGGGGTGCATGGTGGTTCATCACAGTGACACTCCCCAATCAAGGTATGAGGTCACTTCCTTTCTGGTGACAGTCCACCCTTGTCACTTCATCATGCCCAATGTTAGGGTTAACCCGGGGGCAGACTGACAACTCATGGGGCCCCATTGCAATTGGAGATTATGGGGCCCCCAGGCAATAGGAGATTATGGGGCCCCCGGGCAATTGAAGATTATGGGGCCCCCCAGGCAATAGGAGATTATGGGGCCACACAGTATACACATACACACACATACAGTATACATAAACAGTATACAGACACACAATATACACACACAGTATACCCACACAGTATACATACACACAGAATACACATACTGAAAAGGTACTGGAGAGGCGGGGCTGCTATAACCTTTGGATTTTTTTAAAAACACTGATTTTTATATACTGTCCCTGGGTTTTACTGAGGCTGGCAACCCTGATGGGGCCTCCTAGTCCCACAGGGCCCTCGGGCAGTGGCCGAATGGTCAGTCTGCCCCTGAGCTAACCCTTAAGCTGAACTCCAAGAACAGCTAAAAACAAAGATGAAATACATCTATAGGAGCTGTTTTACCTGTCAAAGGATTTGTATTCTTGCCCACTTATGACATAGTAGTGATGTTAAAGCGGAGGTTCACCCTTTAAAACATTTTTTGACATCTCACAAAGTCGCGCCATCCTACCGACACAATGCCGGTGTTTTTTTTTTTGTCAGCACATACCTCTTAATCACGATTTTCACCTCACGGCGATCCCGCGGGAGTGGGCATTCCCAAGCACTGCCTGTGATTGACAGGCTTCCGAACGGCGCATACTGCGCGTCACAGGTTGCCGGAAAAACCCGAACGTCAGTGCGGCTCTATACGGCACCTGCACACCGACGTTCGGGTTCTGTCGGCAACCTGTGACGCGCAGTATGCGCCGTTCGGAAGCCTGTCAATCACAGGCAGTGCTTGGGAACGCCCACTCCCGCGGGATCGCCGTGAGGTGAAAATCGGGATTAAGAGGTATGTGCTGACAAAAAAAAACAAAAAACGGCATTGTGTCGGTAGGATGGCGCGACTTTGTGTGATGTCAAATTTTTTTTTAAAGGGTGAACCTCCGCTTTAAGGTCAGCAGGAAGATAGTGAGAAGAGAGACCTGTGGGGGACCCAGGGGACCGACACCACCAAAAGTTTTTCCCAGTACACTTCAAAAAGTATTTCCCATTGAGCTTCAAAATATGTTTCCCAGTGGACTTTAAAAAGTGTATCCCAGTAGACTTCAGGGGACCTTTTGTGAAAATTGTTTCCACAAGCTATAGATAAGGCGAGTATATTTATTGTTCTGTTACAAGTACGGCTTTGGTGGAAAACTTTTCTATAGCAACAGGGGAGCTGTAAGGATAGGTTTACTTTAGAAATACATTGTTATCTTAAGCACTGAAAGTTGTATTAATTCTGCTTAAAGCGCAAACTACTCATTTGGCTGTAAATATTAATTTTGGAATCTCTAAATCACTTCAGAAATAAAAACCTCAGACTGGGTCTTTTCAAATAAATAAACATAGATATCTAATTCCTTTAGCTGAGACTCTATTTTTTTTTCTGTTCCAGCAAAATGGGGATAAAATTAGTAATAACACTGATTAAATTTAATGATAAATAGTTGTAAGGATCAGAGGCTGCAAAAAAAAAAAAGTAGAAAAATAAATGAAAAAATTGCCTGCCAGCTTCAGATTACGGCACTTGGCCCTGGTCTTTATGGCCAGAGCTACGTTGGTCCAGTTGGCAGATTTTGATCTGTGCATAAATACAGAGCGGCAGTGTGATTATGTGTGAATTTCATTTCTGTGTTTTCCAATACTTGACAGAATATATCTCTGTGCATAAACTGTCTTTTCAGTAGTGATTGGATATAGATGAAATGTTTTTTTTTTTAGGCATTAAGACAACTCAGTGTGTTAAGAGGCCTATTTATAAGGCCTGGTGAAATAAACACTTAGGCCCGGATTCACGAAACACTTACGCCGACGTATATCGAGATACGCCGTGTAAGTGTAAATATGCGCCATCGTATCTGTGCGTCGTGCCCACACAACTAGATACGCCTGAAAATAGGCTTCATCCGACCAACGTAACTTTCCTACGCTGGCGTATCGTTGGCGCATATTTACGCTGGCCGCAAGTGGTACTCCCATTGATTTCCTATGCACCTATGCAAATGAGGGAGATACGACGATTCACAAATGTACTGGCGCCCGGCACATAATATACACGCTTTGCGTAAGTCCTACGTCCGGCGTAAAGTTATTCCCAATATAGGAGGCGCAAGTCATGCAAAGGTATGGACCAGGGAACACAGTCGTCGTATTTTACGTTGTTTACGTAGTACGTGAATAGGGCTAGGCGTAGGTTACGTTCATGTCGTAGGCAGTGATTCGACGTATCTTAGGCAGTTGTTTCGATGTGATTCTGAGCATGCGCACTGGGATGCGTCCACGGGATGGCGCATGCGCCGTACGTTATTCGTAACTTTATGACGCTCAGTCCTTCATTTACATGGGGTCATGCCTCATTAGCATGGCTCACGCCCACTTCCACCTACGCTGGCTTACGCTGAGGAAACCCAGCGGAGATTTGAGAGCGACTGGGGGTGAGTGCTTTGTGTGCGCTGCATCGGCGTAGCGTATATTCGATACGCTACGTCTGCATAAATATGCGCCAGTGTCTGTGAATCCGGGCCTTAATATTTTGTCATACTTTGACCTACTTCAGACAAGTATGCCACTTTTAGAGCCGGTTCACACTTCCGCGGCACGACTTTGGGGGCGACTCTGCAAGTCGTCCTGAAGACGACTTAAGAGGCGACCTGCAAAACGACTTCTGTATAGAAGTCAATGCAGTTCACCCCGAGCCGCCTCCGAAGTCGTGCAAGAACCTTTTTCTAAGTCGGAGCGACTTGCGTCGCTCCTATTAGAACGGCTTGATGAGTCGCCCCAGTGTGAACCGGCTCTTAGAAGACATATCTTTAAAATTGGCCCATGCAGGTCAAAGCAACAGGTCCACTTTAACCACTTCCGGACCGCCACATGACTATATACGTCAGCACTTTGAAGCAAGATATCTCTGTTATGGCAGCAGCTAGCTGCCATAACCCAGATATCTTTGTCTTTAGATGGTTTACGATAATGGTTTACGATAATGGTTTACGATAATGATGGTCTCTGCGGCGGATTCGCCGCAAGATCACTGTTATCGGGGCCCCCCTCTCTCCTGTCGCTCTCCCAGAGCCATTGGTAGCGGTGGAGGTGATCGTGTCCTGTTCGTGGCTGGGTATGGAGATGAGTGAGGGGAAGATGGCCCCCACCCGTTTCCATACCATAGCAGGGGGCAAAAGCGACGTCAAAACATCACTTCCGCCCATAGCTCTTAAAGGGACATTTTGTTTGTCATTTTTTTCATTTTTTTTTTAAAACCAAGGGGTGCAATCAGGTCAAAAAATTATAAATAATAACAAACTACCTCCCCCCTCAAAATTGCAAGCTGAACACTGACAGGACAATCACAAGATCCAAAAAAGTGCAAAACATATAAGGAAAAAGTGCAGCGCAATAATATAATGAAAATGTGCAATAACAAAGTAATTTACACAATTGCAAATTACTGATAATAATAATACATGCAAAAAAAGTCCAACATTTGAAAAATTCCAAAGGAACAGTGTAACAACCACTCCAAATCTTTACCGGTGACTTTTACTTCAAATAAAGTGATCCCTCCACTGTTAAGAATGGCTACTCTCACCTTAAGGTATGGACCCCTGTTTTACCAGGCAGTCATACCAGCAGAAATCAAATAACAGATTGGTGCAATGTGTTTATGGCAGACTTCTTATACTCAGTGATTTTCTAGCAATTTTTTTTTTTACTTATAGACAACATATCTGAAAAAGAGGCTTGGTCCTTAAGTGGTTAATGCTGACCCCTGTAGCCAGGGCTTTTTTTCAGGGGGAGCTTGGGGGAACTGAGTTCCACCACCTCCGGCTCAGACCCTTTGGTGCCTGCTCACCACAATCACTTGTAAACACAGAAGTCTGTTTTTTGTGTTTACAAGTGACAGCTCTGTACCCAGCACTAGTTCTGCACTTTTTGTCTGCTTCCTTTTCAAAGATTATTTATACAGGGATAAATTAGCAGACTAGGCGATGGGGTGTTTCCCCCCGTCTGATGCATATATCATTATGTGAATATACCATAGCTGAATAACTAGAGATCAAAGCATATCCCAATATTCAGGTTCTTCCCAGATAGCAAGCAATTGAGCCGCAAGTTTGAAATTACTTTCTAAGCTATTACTAGACTTGCCAGGCTTCACAAGTTTGTTGCACAATTGCAGCAAGTCCGCATTGCATGACTCCAGATCAACTTTCTTTGCAAACATTCTACAAGTCTTCTGCAAGCTTTGGTTCAGTTATGTTGTGCAATAGTCATCCCACCACAGGGGGTCACTGTGGCTGAATTTTAATGCTGTGGACTTGCAGAACTCTTGCTGTAGACTCACTACTGCAACTTTGCTCTTGCTAGAGACTTGTGCCACGCAAAATTGCCACAAATTAGAAAATTGACAACTAGAACTTGTGCTTCAAGTGCTCTGCAAGTGTACAACCTGACAGTGAAAATGTGCAGCAAGTTAACAAACTTATCCTTGCTATCTGGGTTTACATTACAGAAGTACAACACTGCAAAACACCTCCAAGCAGCAAACTCTAGAATTTCTTCTTGCTGCCTTCACTTGCTGTTAAATATTAAAGATTAACATGCAAAGTTTTAAATATATCTAATAAAAAAAATTATAGTTTAACTTTTTTTTAACAAAAATAGATACATAAATAAATGCAATATATAGTATACAAAAGCACCCCAGATGTTTTGGAACTACATTTCCCATGATAACATCAAATTTAACACACCTGCTCCCCATTCACACCTTAGACACTAACGAGTCACATGACACCAGGGAGGGAAAATGGCTAACTGGGCCCAATTTGGACTTTTTCACTTTGGACTTCTTTCTTATACATTTTTGCACTCACTACAGTACTTTACATTAATCTCTTCAGTGCTGTCACATGTAAAGATACAATAACATATGTATAAAAATGTGAGGGGTGTATACTGGCCTGGATTCAGAAAGATGAGCGCATCTTTCTGCGGGCGTAACGTATCTCCGATACGTTACACCGCCATAAATTTGGGCGCAAGTTCCGTATGCAGAAAGAACTTGCGCCCTTAGTTACGATGGCGTAACGTATGTGTGGCGGCGTAAGCCCGCCTAATTTAAATGGGGATGTTGTGGGCGTGTTTTATTTAAATTTCACTTGACCCAGCGTATTTGACATCTTTTCTGAACGGCACATGCGCCGTTCGTGAAAAAATCCCAGTGCGCATGCTCGAAATTACGCCGCAAAGCCTCATTGGTATCAACGTGAACGTAACTTACGCAAAGCCCTATTCACGAACGACTTACGCAAACGACGTCAAATTTTCAAAACTCGGCGCGGGAACGACGTCCATACTTAACATTAGCTACGCCTCATATATGCCGAAAAAAGCCTGAATCGGCGTAAAATACCAAATTAGCATATTCCTCGCGTAACTATACGGAAGCGCCACCTAGCCGCCAGCGTAAATATGCAGCCTGAGATACGACGGTGTAAGACACTTACGCCGGTCGTATCTTAGGGAAATCTATGCGTAACTGATTCTCTGAATCAGTCGCATAGATACGACGGCCCGCACTCAGAGATACGACGGCGTATTCGGAGATACGCCGTCGTATCTTGTTTCTGAATCCGGGCCAATATATTTATTTATTTTGCTTTTTCACATTTTAGAGCTTTTCATTGATTAGTAATTATATTCTCTTTCCCTTGTGGCTGTTCTGTTTTTGATCCACCGGCTGTCTAACCTTGAAGGTTACAAGTTGCATAAACCACCAAACTGGTGCGGATCAGATGGGAAGGACTGAATGATTTAATCACGACCCTTTCAACTGATGTTTTCTTATTTGGTCTGGTCAAGATGTCTTGCAGTATATAGAAGAGATGCTAATGCATATTTTATTGAGTCGGTGTGGGAGAAGGTAATTGCCTGTCAAAAGTGCTATTACTGACCTGAAGGATGGGAAAAGACAGCTAGATGTGTACGGGTTAACAACAAGCCTGGTGTTAGGACAAGGTTAACTCGAACTTCCATGCAGGCCACGTATCAGCACCGGAGGGTTTAGGATGCATAAAACTCTATGAGTTGTGGTGTGTTTCCTGTAACATATTGAAGCATATGTTTTCAGTAGGAAGGTTTAATAGATTTAGATTAGTTCTCAGTGCACTTTAAGTAAGTATCTCATGGTTCATTACATTGTGACATTCAGGATCACTTTTACAGGTGCACCAAGATGGATGACAGATGGTGCTTTGTAAATCCATGTGAAAAGTTCTATAGGAAGTATATTGTTTCATCCTAATTCGGATTAACTCAATCCAGGGGAAGATCAAGGACAGGGGAGGAATCAATGGAGATTGGGGTAACCTCTCACTCCAGTCCATGCTGGCCACTGAAGCATTTAAAGCGGTAGTTCCCCCTTAGTTGTTACCCTTAGATTGATGCTCATTTTGTCTAGGGGAATCTGCTAGTGGTTTTAAAATCGACGCTGTACTTACCGTTGTAGAGAGCGATCTTCTCCGCCGCTTCTGGGTATGGGTCTTCGGGAGTGGGCGTTCCTTCTTGATTGACAGGCTTCCGACAGTCACATCCATCGTGTCACGAGTAGCCGAAAGAAGCCGAACGTCGGCGCAGCTCTATACGGCGCCTGCGCACCGACTTTCGGCTACTTTCGGAAAATCGTGACGTGATGGATGCGACCGTCGGAAGCCTGTCGGAAGACTGTCAATCAAGAAGGAATGCCCATACCCGAAGACCATACCCGGAAGCGGCGAAGAAGATCGCTCTCTACAACGGTAAGTACAGCGTCGATTTTAAAACAACTAGCCGATTCCCCTAGACAAAATGAGCATCAGACTAAGGGTAAAAATGTTTTGGAGGGGGAACTACCGCTTTAAGGAGACTCTGTCACCCATTTATAGTTAAAGTGGATGTAAACCCAATTCATGACATTTGAGCTGGGCACATATATCTGCAGTATTTTGTTATCTCTCTTCAAAGAGCTATGTCCAGTAGCTCTCTCCTGAAGCCTCGTACACACGACCGAGGAACTCGACCTGCGAAACACATCGTTTTCCTCGTCGAGTTCCTTGTTAGGCTGTCGAGGAACTCGACAAGGCAAGTTTCTCCATTCCCGTCGATGAAATAGAGAACTTGCTCTCTTTTTGGCTCGTTGAGTTTCTCGACAGTTTCCACGACGAAAATGTACACATGACCGGTTTCCTCGGCAAAAAAATATCTCCCAGTAAGTTTCTTTCTGGTTTTTGCCGAGAAACTCGGTCGTGTGTACGAGGCCTGAGCCGTTCCTCTGTTATCAGCCTGATAACTCCTGCCAATTTTTGGCTCGTCTAGTTTCTCGACAGTTTCCACAACGAAAATGTACACACGACTGGTTTTCTCTGCAAAAAAATATCTCCCACCAAGTTTCTTGCTGGTTTTTGCCGAGAAACTCTGTCGTGTGTACGAGGCCTGAGCCGTTCCTCTGTTATCAGCCTGATAAATCCTGACAAATTCTCTGACACATCAGATAAAAGCAGCCTGACATTTCGGTCCAGGGAGGTTGCTATAAATAGATTAGCAGGGAGCTGGCCCTGTTACAAAACACCCCTGAGAGTCTCTGCCTATGATGAGACGGGGTGTGTGCCTTTCCTCCAATCAGCAATTTTAGCTATCTTGGCTGTATGCCCAGACATCACACCCTGTGTTAACCAGGAAGAGAAAATCTCCTAACACGATCTGAACTTGCTAAACAGTATATAGATGTGAAGACAGCAGGTATACATGTAAAACCTATTTAGGGAGATTTGGTTCATCCCTGTGTGTCATCTGAGGCTGTTCACTTCACTGGGTGTATAGAGGGTTTACATCCACTTTAAGTGATAGGTTATCATGAAAGAACAACCCCTTCCCTACTTACATGCTTACCTGTGCTGTGCTCCCTTGCCAATCTATTACCCCATAGAAACGCAGGGTAAATAGCCCAAAGTAGATTCCCAGATCAAACATCTTTCCCTTGCTCCCAGGATGTAGTTCTCATGGCTGAGCGGCAACTCAACAGATTCAAACATAGCTTTAATACCATCCAACACAGAACTTACAACAGGGTTTTGACCTTCAGCTCCAGCAGAGGAACAGAGTAATTTGGGAGCGTGTCAAAGTATCAGTGGGTAAGGGAGGGTTATTCTTACAAGAGAACATGTGGCTTTACCCTAAATGGGTCTCCTTACATTCCTAACCTGGTCATTTATAGGCCAAATGGCCTTTGCATCTACATTTCACTCCAGTTTTCCCACTGATGGAAACATGAAAAAGGCCTGGAAAGAAGAACAATTGTCCCATGCCAGCCAAAGAGGGCACCATTTAAGATTTTTATTATTAAAACTCATCATTGACCATTTTTGGACCAGTATTGCTTTCACTCCATAGTGCATCCAGGCCCTGGTCAAGTTACACAACCTGCTTTAACTAAATAAACCACAATTCATGGGTTCCATTGACCTGCAGAAAAGTTTGCATTTTGTGTTGTGGGATTTGGGGGACATGTCTAAGAGCATGGCTCCAAACTCGAGTTAGTCAGTAGTGAGAATCTAGGTTCAGGGGCCCCCAGGAGACAAAGACAATTAAAAAAGGAGGCACATACACAGTAACATATATTTACAGCACCTAGTGGTGTCATCTATTAGGAGAATATGCCTCTCTGATAGCTGTGTTGTAGCAGTGGGTTCAGATTCAGTGACCTACAACAGTTATTCAGGATGATTAATAAAGATTATAACTGCGATGTACAGACAAAGAAAACAAAGTCTTAATAAACACTTACTGTATATACCCGAGTATAAGCCGACCCGAATATAAGCCGAGGCACCTAATTTTACCACAAAAAAATGGGAAAAACGTATTGACTCGAGTATAAGCCTAGGGTGCCCATCTGCATGCCTCACTGTGCCTCACTGTGTCCATGTGCATGCCTCACTGTGTCCATGCCTCACTGTGCACATGCCTCACTGCGCCCATGCCTCACTGTGTCCATGCCTCACTGTGTCCATGCCTCACTGTGTCCAAGCCTCACTGTGCCCATGCCTCACTATGCCCATGCCTCACTGTGTCAATGACTAGACTAACGTTTAACACGGGAGTCTATGGAAGGGGTGCCTGGGTTTGAAAAATCGGTTTTCCCCAGCCGTAGGACCCCCAGACAACAAACTTTGTACACTTGTAGAGGAAAAATGGGGCTACAAGTGTGCCAAGTTCTGGGTCCAGAGGACCTACGACCGGCCGGTACCGGGTCCCCAAATTCACCGGAGAAATTACCATTTAACATGGGAGTCTATGGACGTGGTGCCCGGTTTGAAAAATCGGTGCTCCCCGGCTGTAGGTCCCCCAGACAACAAACTTTGCACACTTGTAGAGGAACAGTGGGGCTACATGTGTGCCAAGATTGGCTGGTATTGGGTCCCCAAAATATGGGAGATCAGGTGCAAAAAGGTGACTTGAGTATAAGCCGAGGGGGGCATTTTCAGCACTCTGTGTGGGTGCGGGAGTGCATGTAAATCACACGCATTCCCACACTCTCAAGCAGCCGCGCAAAAAAATTATCTGCTTTTAAGAAAACACATGAGGATGCTATTAACTCTTAATGACACTCCCATGTACTAAAAAACATGGTATGGCTACATTTAGAAAAAGGGTGTAGGAAATACAAGTACAGGCACACAAAGCCATGAAGATGTGAACCTGGGCTAAGAAAGCTTATTTGTGTTGATTGGATGGCATGACATTTCTAACTGCTGTTGGGTGTGTAGTGCTACCCCCAAAGGAGCCAATTTCTGCCTGTGAACTGAACAATCGGTGGGTGCTGGCGGACATTAAGTCCACACTCGGCTCCCACTGTGCATAATCACGGGTAGACACGCAAATAATGTGTTTAGTTTCGTTTAGTAGGTCTGACAAAGGAGCCGCATATGCTCCGAAACGTGTTATCGCCCCTTTCGCCCCACTGACTCCATCAGCCTTGTGTGTCCCGCAGTGAACCCGGAACACAGGCTTCCCAGCTGCCTCCTTCTTTTGACACGTACAAGAACGTTTTACAGCTGCTGGAAGGCTCTACACTGCTCTCTACCACCATGCTGATAATGGACACATGCCACAGATGAGGACTCCTGATTTTATCATGTCTTTTAACACGCAACAATCTTTTAAGTGCTTTTAACCCCTTGTGCACTTTATTAAATTTGCATACTGCACTTAGAGGCGCATTTTTTCCCCTTTTTTATACTAAAAAAAATACTGTCTGACGCTAAAGTGTTGGGGTTTGGCTTGAAGTATAAGTGTCAACCCTACGTCTCTACTGTTACCTACTGCCTTGGTACTGTGACTCGGTACTGTGACTTGGTACTGTGACTTGGTGCTGTGACTTGGTAGTGTCACTTGGTACCGTGACGTGGTGCCGTGACTTGGTATTGTGGCTTGCTGCTGTGACTTGGTACCATGACTTGTTACTGTGACTTGGTGCTGTGACTTGTTACTGTGACTTGGTGCTGTGACTTGGTGCTGTGACCTGGTGCTGGGACTTGGTACTGTGACCTGGTGCTGTGACTTGGTACTGTGACTTGGTACTGTGACTTAGTGCTGTGACTTGGTACCATGACTTGGTACTGTGACTTGGTACTGTGACTTGGTACCGTGACTTGGTGCTGTGACTTGGTGCTGTGACTTGGTACCGTGACTTGGTACTGTGACTTGGTACCGTGACTTGGTATCATGACTTGGTACCGTGACTTGGTACTGTGACTTGGTGCTGTGACTTGGTGCTGTGACGTGGTACCGTGACTTGGTACCATGACTTGGTGCTGTGACTTGGTGCTGTGACTTGGTACTGTGACTTGGTGAAGTACTTGGTACTGTGACTTGGTGCTGTGACTTGGTACTGTGACTTGGTGCTGTAACTTGGTACCGTGACTTGGTACCGTGACTTTGTACTGTGACTTGGTGATGTGACTTGGTGCTGTGACTTGGTGTTGTGACTTGGTGCTGTAACTTGGTGAAGTACTTGGTACTGTGACTTGGTGCTGTGACTTGGTGCTGTGACTTGGTGCTGTGACCTGGTACTGTGACTTGGTGCTGTGACTTGGTGCTGTGACTTGGGGCTGTGACTTGGGGCTGTGACGTGGCGCTGTGACTTGGTGCTGTGACTCGGTACTGTGACCTGGTGCTGTGACTTGGTACTGTGACTTGGAGCTGTGACTTGGTGCTGTGACTTGGTGCTGTGACTTGGAGCTGTGACTTGGTGCTGTGACTTGGTAATGTGACTTGGAGCTGTGACTTGGTACTGTGACTTGGTGTTGTGACTTGGTACTGTGACTTGGTGAAGTACTTGGTACTGTGACATGGTGCTGTGACTTGGTGATGTGACTTGGTGCTGTGACTTGGTACTGTGACTTGGTACTGTGACTTGGAGCTGTGACTTGGAGCTGTGACTTGGTGTTGTGACTTGTTACTGTGACTTGGTGAAGTACTTGGTACTGTGACTTGGTGCTGTGACTTGGTGCTGTGACTTGGTACTGTGACTTGGAGCTGTGACTTGGTACTGTGACTTGGTGCTGTGACTTGGTGCTGTGACTTGGTGCTGTGACTTGGTGCTGTGACTTGGCGCTGTGACTTGGTGCTGTGACTTGGTACTATGACTCGGTGCTGTGACTTGGCGCTGTGACTTGGTGCTGTGACTTGCTTCTGTGACTCGGTGCTGTGACTTGAAGCAGTGACTTGGTGCTGTGACTTGGAACTGTGACTTGGTTCTGTGACTTGGTACTGTGACTTGGTGCTGTGACTTGGTGCTGTGACTTGGAGCTGTGACTTGGTGCTATGACTTGGAGGTGTGACTTGGTAATGTGACTTGGTACTGTGATTTGGTACTGTGACTTGGCGCTGTGACTTGGTGCTTTGACTTGGTTCTGTGACTTGGTGCTGTGACCTGGTGCTGTGACTTGGAACTGTGATTGGTGGAGTACTTGGTTCTGTGACTTGGTACTGTGACTTGGTGCTGTGACTTGGTGCTGTGACTTGGTGCTGTGACTTGGAACTGTGACTTGGTGAAGTACTTGGTGCTGTGACTCGGTGCTGTCACTTGGTACTGTGACTTGGTGCTTTCACTTGGTACTGTGACTCGGTGCTGTGACTCAGTGCTGTGACTTGGTGCTGTGACTCGGTGCTGTGACTTGGTACTGTGACTTGGTACTGTGACTCGGTACTGTGACTTGGTACTATGACTCGGTACTGTGACTCGGTGCTGTGACTTGGTACTGTGACTCGGTACTGTGACTTGGTACTATGACTCGGTACTGTGACTTGAAGCTGTGACTTGGTGCTGTGAGTTGGTGCTGTGACTCGGTCCTTTGACTTGGTACTGCAACTTGGTACTGTGACTCGGTACTGTGACTTGGTGCTGTGACTCAGTGCTGTGACTTGGTGCTGTGACTCGGTACTGTGACTTGGTGCTGTGACTCGGTCCTTTGAATTGGTACTGTGACTTGGTACTGTGACTTGGCACTGTGACTTGGCACTGTGACTTGGTACTGTGACTCAGTGCTGTGACTTGGTACTGTGACTTGGTGCTGTGACTTGGTGCTGTGACTCAGTGCTGTGACTTGATACTGTGACTCGGTGCTGTGACTTGGCGATGTGACTCGGTGCTGTGACTTGGTACTGTGACTTGGCGCTCTGACTTGGTGCTGTGACCTGGAGCAGTATTTGGTACTTTTTTGGGTTTAAAACAGGCATTAAGAATAAATCAATAGCAAACAGGAGAGACCCCCTTTAATTGGACTCCACCGTTGCACACTGTTACTTGAAACATATTTGTAAGGATCTTCTCTGCGACATATGGGAAGCCTCACAACGTATCTTTCCTCTGACAGCTGTGCCGTGTTCAGCGTTGGAGGAATTCTAAGACATTATCTTATCAAATTGGCATAAAGTTTGTCATTTTTTTATTAACTTGCTCAGAAGGGCACATTTAATAATTTGTTACCTATATGAAAATTCAAGAGTTATTAGATCCGAGCTGATTAACCACACAGTTAATTTATATAGGGGCCCAATTATGAGCCCGCTACACTTTGGTGGTTTTCTTGTTAAATAGATGCCTTTTCTCCTCCATTTGCTACGACAACATAAAGAGTCGCTGCCAAGTGAAAGTATGGCTGATGTCAGGGGGAAGAAAAAACTATTTCTGATCAGAGTCGCATTGCCGCAGTCCTTTCTCACTAAAGGACAAAACCTGCTAAGGACCTTTGTAATGGCTGCAGAGCATCTGAGACGCATTGTCACTTCAGGGTATGCAGATTGCAGCTCACAGTAACCTCAGGGAAAAGCATGTTTTTTTCAAAGTGATTGTAAACGATCACCTTGTAAAAAACCCACTGAGTTTAAAATAGAAATGAAAAGCAAAACATTATAAAAAAAATATTATAAGTACCTTTTTTTCCTTTTTTTTATATTTTTCAAATAACTTTTTTTATTGAAAATAAGAAGGAGAAGGAGTACATTTCTTACAGAGTACAGAGCCACATGTCGCAGCATGAGGAGACACAAATAGACAAGGCACAAGTCAACTTTCCTTTGGTTTCCTACTGCTGCAGTGCGGATAACAACAAGTATGAACCGTCTACACGATCCTATACAATAACAGGTACATAACTGAGTTAAGAATGTCGCTGCACAGCGACCTATGTTTTCATGTTGCGTGACTGCACACACATAAGAGTAGAGATAGATAAAGAGAGTGAGAAAAGAAAAAAGAAAGGGAACAGAGAGAAGATAGGAGGGGAGGGGTGGGAAGAGGGGGAATCGATCATCGGAATAGCACAGCTACCTGGTCAAGATGCATCCTCCCGGAGGCGCCACGGTTCCCAGACAGTGTCGTGGGTCTCCAGTCTATCCTGTATCCTGGCAGTCATTCTCTCCATCAGCTCCACATCCTTAATCCTGGCATGCAGGGCCTCAGGGGTAGGGGGAGACCGTTTTTTCCAGTTCAGGGCAACAAGACAGCGGGCAGCCGTGAGAATGTGGCGTAACAGTTTTTTGTAAGGTGTGGGAATCTTCAAGGGGGATAGACCCAGAAGAAAAAATTTGGGGGACATGGGGATCTGAGTATCTAGGAGGCGGCTAAGCAATTGCTGAACTTCAGACCAGTAGGGGGCAATCAATGGGCAGCTCCAGTAGATATGGAAGAGGGAGCCCCTATCCCCTTGGCATCGCCAGCAGCGATCGGAACTAGCGGGATATATAGCATGGAGCACATCGGGAGTCATATACCAAAAGAGAAGTATTTTATATGTGTTTTCCTTGTATAAGGTGCAGAGGGAGCTCTTAGCTGCTTGGGACCAAATAGTCCGCCATTGCTCCAGGGGTATTTCCTCATTAAGAGCTTTTTCCCACTTTAACATATAGGAGTGTTTACCTAAAGATTCCAGGGGATAGGCATTTAGAATTTTATAGATATCAGAAATTAGGCCTTTTTGGGTTGATCCGGCCAGGACCAGTCTTTCAAAGGGGGTTGGGGGGGAGAATTGCAGATTGGGTGTTATAGACAAAGCGTAGTGGCGAATTTGCAAGTAACCGTAGAATACCGTCTTGGGAAGGTCATATTTGGCCTGAAGGGTAGGAAAGGGCAGTAGTTTACGCGACAGGGGATCCACCAGGTTCCCAAAATGAAATAGGTTCCGTGACGTCCACGGATGGGACATTTGGTGGGTGAGGCTATCTGGCACTTTGGGATTATACATAAATGAAATCAAAAGTGAGCGCTCCGCTGAGAGTCCACATGGTCGCGACAGACGGCGCCATAGACGTCGAAGCTGCAACACCGAGCCCAGTAGGCGTTCAGGGGGGGCTTCCGCGTCTGCGCCCCAAAGTAGACTGTTAGGGTGGGTCGGGGCCAGCCACAACTTCTCGATCTCCGTCCACCTGTTGTAGGACCGTTGGGTGAACCAGGAGGTCACTGCGCGCAGTTGCGCAGCCTGATAGTACTTGACCAGATTAGGAAACGCAAGGCCGCCGTCCGAGCGCGCTACCATCAGTACCTTCTGGGGTACCCTGTGTCTCTTGTAGTTCCATGTAAATTTAAGTAGGTCAGCTTGAAGTTTTCTCAGATGCTTATGGGGGACTGGAATGGGCAGTGTTTGAAAAAGGTAAAGGAGCTTCGGGAGAATTGTCATCTTGATCGAGGCGATCCGGCCGAGCAAAGAAATATGATGCTTTTTCCATTGCAATAGCAGGGATCGGATAGATCGGAATAGGGGGGGGAAGTTTTCTTGGTACAGGGCAGCGAAGCTTGGGGTGATATGTATCCCTAAGTATTTCAGGGAGGTTGTCTTCCATTGGTAGGGGAAGTTGGCCCGTAGGTGATCGACCTCCACGGTAGGGATGTTGACAGGGAGGGCCTCAGATTTAGAGGTGTTAATTTTGTAGCCCGACAGGGCTCCATATCGGGCCAACTCTGCATGGAGGTTTGGGAGGGAAATCCTGGGTTGCGTGAGGGAAAGGATGATATCGTCCGCGAACAGGGATATTTTAAATTCCCTACCCCGGACAGTCACCCCCCGGATAGACGGGTTTCCCCGAATGGTGGCTGCTAAGGGTTCAACACAAAGTGCGAATAGGAGGGGCGATAGTGGACACCCTTGTCGGGTGCCGTTGGTAATGGGAAAGGAGGGCGAGAGGGCAAAAGGTGTCTTAACCTGGGACGAGGGATCGAGGTAGAGATGGCGAATTGCATTCATAAATGGGCCCCGAATCCCTACATGTCGTAATGTAGCAAACATGAAGGGCCACCCAAGCCGGTCAAAGGCCTTCTCGGCATCCAGGCTAAGAAGCAGGGATGCCGCCTTTTCCCTGTTCGCCACATCCACCAAATCAATCACCTTTCGGGTGTTATCGCCCGCCTGCCTAAGGGGTACAAAGCCCACTTGGTCCTTGTGGATAAGGGAGGGGAGAATCCCGTTCAGACGGATAGAAAGCAGTTTTGTAAAAATTTTCAGGTCCGAATTAAGCAGGGCGATGGGTCTATAGTTAGCGCAGAGTACGGGGTCCTTGTCCGGCTTGGGGATCAGAGTAATAAAGGAGCGTTGCATATCTGCCGGGACAGGAGTGTCTCGGAGGAAGGCGTTAAAAAGTTTGCACATGTGGGGTAGGAAGAGGGGTAGGAAGGCTTTATAATATTCATAGGGTAGACCGTCTGGGCCTGGGGCTTGCGGGAGGGCAGGGATTTAATAGTCTGCTCTATCTCCTCTTCGGAGATCAGCATGTTGAGGGATGACAGGTCGGAGGGCTGGAGGCGGGAGACCCCACTCTGTTCCAGATATTGTCTTATACTAAGGGAGACGTCCGGGGGGGGTGGGTTACCGGGGATGTTAGGGTCATTATAAAGTTTCGTGTAAAAGTCTGAGAATGTCTGGGCTATGTCTCTGGGGTGGGACTGAAGGCATCCTGAACCGTCCTTAATTTGGTGAGGTGTCGTCGCGAGATGTGTATCACGTAGTTTCTTTGCTAACAGTGAGTGGGCCTTGTTGCCCTTGTCGTAATAGATCTGTCGCAATCTAACCAGAGCCTTCTCTACGCAGCCAAGAGCCAAGTCCCTCAAGATTGCTCGCAGATTTGTGATTTTCTTAAGGAGGGCAATGGAGGGGGTTAGCTGCAAGCGGCGTTCCAGACCCACTAGCTCCTTCTCGGTTCTCTGTTTAGTGGCCTGTGCATCTTTTTTTAGGGCGGCTGATAGTGCTATGCATTTACCTCGAAGGACTGCCTTATGGGCCTCCCAGAGCGTGGGGACAGAAATGTCAGGAGTGTTGTTCTCCGCAAAGTAAAGTTGGAGAGTGGAGGTAAGTTCTGTCCTGGACGGCAGGTGCTGGAGGAGGAAAGTGTTTAGTTTCCAGTTGCAGGGCCTACGGGTGGGGGAGCCTAGATCTAGCGTTAGAAGGACAGGAGCGTGGTCTGACCATGATATCGGAAGAATCTGTGTCTCACGCGTCGCCCGGAGTGTGCTGCTATTAGTGAAGAAGTAGTCGATGCGGGAGTGGGTTCTATGGGGGGCCGAATAGAAGGTATACTGCCGATCCCCTGGGTGGAGAGCCCTCCAGGCGTCGAAGAGAGCATATCGTCTAGTGATTTGGCGGAAAAGCTTCGAGTCTCTGAGGGCTCGAGCTGACGGCCCCCGGGGGCCCACCACGTGGCGATCGGCAGTTGCAGATTGGGTCAAATTGAAATCCCCCCCCACCACCAGCAGCCCATGGTCTGACTTAAAGAGACGGGTGAACAACCTAGTTAGGAACCTATGTTGCTGGACATTCGGGGCATAAAGTGCGCAAAAAGTGACCTCCTGTGTCTGCCACATGCCTTTAAGGATAATGAAATGTCCCAGGGGGTCGCTATAACAGCTAGAGCAGGTGAACGGAGATCCACGCTTGAGAAGTATCGCAACCCCAGCTCGTTTGCGGGGGCCCGAGGAGGAGTAGATTTGCGGGAATTGTCTGGTAGCGAACGCGAAGGACCCGCCGCTATCAAAGTGCGTTTCCTGGACAAAAATTACGTCAGCGCCCGACTGTCTAAATTCCCTCAGTGCCAGATGCCTTTTCCTATCTGAGTTTAAACCATGCACGTTCAGGGACAGTATCTTAGCCATGGGATTGGATAGAGGGAGGGGGGGAGCGTCCTACCTGGTGTGGTGTGGAGCTGACGGAGATCAGAGGCCGAGGGTGGAGGCGCCCCGGGAGGAATTCCAGGCGGGTTCCACAGGTTCCATAGCGAACCATCCGACGATCGGGGAGAAGGGAGGGGGTTGGGAACTGAAAAAGAGAGAAGGCGTCAGTACACAGAACAAAACAACACATAATCAAAAGTAATATTTGCATCAGACCTTGGGAGGCCAAAGGGCCTAGGTCAACACGGTTTCCCAAAGACCCATCCGGCCACATCCCAGAAGAATGCGCCAGATAGGTGCCCGGGAGCCCTAGGGTGGTCATCAAAAAAAAACTAAAATTGCAAAACATGGTTAAATACATTCGCTAGACCAGGGGGGGTGGGTCAAGCAGAAAGGAAAAAGAAAAAAGGGCAAAAAAGAACTCCTAAACTCTCAGGTCTCGGCAGAGACAAGCCCAATGTGAAAACTAGAATTGGTGTTAAGGGCATTTTCAGGGGGGACTAAGTGCAAAAAGAAAATGTCCAGGGCAAAAACAACAGTCCCTCCTTTTTTTTATAAGTGATCACATTCCCTCTGTTTTCAGCTGCATGAGAGCTGGGGGAGGGAAAAAAGCAGCACACTGAACTTCCCAGTGAATGGCTGTGCAGCAGGATGGTGTCAGGGCAAATCTGATCATTGGAGGAGAGCAAGCTGAGTTTCCAGCATAGCTAGAAAACTGACCACGTTGTGTTCTCCTGCTTAGAGTGGTCAATTTTTTATAGAAAAGCAGAGGGACTGGCAGGAACACCAGGGATTTTACACATGGAAGTAATACAAAGAGAACAGGAGACTTTCTCATACAAGTACATGGTACAGCAGGCACAGATCAGTGTTGGGGTAACAAATGGTTTAAGCATTCTTAAAGCGGAGTTACGGCTGAAATACGACTTTTAAGATAAAAATTCCCCTAGAATACTCATGCCTTGTGCAATGTAACAAGGTTATGCTGTAAACTATGCCCAGTTTTCTATCTGTGAAACATTGTTTTCTTACTTTGTGAAGTTTCTGCACAGCGCAGCCATCTCCAGTGTTGGCATCTGAAGCTACAGTGTCCTTCTTCCTTGAGGACATGCGCCAATCTCACGCATGTGCAATGAGGTGCAATTTTGGTCAGCTTGGCATGGCACAGCCATGCCAAGCTGGCAAAGAATTTCCATAGACGCTAATGTTAAATGTTACTGGAGCCGTGCAATGCCAAGCTGGCCAAAAATTTCCATAGATGCCATGCCAGGCTGACCAAGATCTCCCAGGAGCCAATGCAAAACTGGAAATTATGTCTGCTGTCGCAGCCCTCTAGAGGAGGAAGTGAAATTAGGTATAGGCATAAATCAGGTAAGTGAACAGAAAAAATATAATAAATTGCCAATTCATTTTAAGGATGCACATTAGTGCTGCATGGTGAGGAGTGAAACATGTGGGTGGAACTCCGCTTTAAAGCTAAACTATAGGCATATATAATCTATATGAACTATAAGCAGATATAAAAGACACAAATTAATGCGCCCCATGTTTTTTTAATTACAAGCAGTATAAGTACCCAAACATGATGTGGTCTCTGTACAGCAGGGATGGGGTGTGAGAGGAAGAAGGAACCAATCAGTTCATGTGCTGGAAATATATGCTGATAGGAGGAGAAAGCAGAGTGTCCAATAGATGAGCTAATCATTGTGCTGCTTCTCCTTTCACTGTCCAGTCACAGGCTGGGATGAATCGAGAAAACAGACCGGGGCTCAGATGAAGTGGGTTAAACCATGCTGGCCATCAGGCCACGTGCCCTGAACTGAAAATTAGAGTGACCGAAAAATGTTAAGTTGTCATTGGAAGCATGGAAGTCTATTAATAGGGATATGTGTTAAGTTGTTGCATTGCTGCACTGCACAGCCAGATCCTGCATTCAGTAAGACACCTTGCAGCCTGCACTGCAGGTAAGGTGTAACATGTACAGTGGATATACACCCTGTTCCAAATTATTATGCAAATTCTATTTCAGTGTCATAAAGATTAAATATTTTGTTTTTAAGTTTAACTCATGGATGGCATTGTGTCTCAGGGCTCTTTTGATCACTGAAAACAATCTCGGACACCTGTAATAATTAGAGGTGAGCCCAATTGAAGGCAAAACTGCTAAGGGCCCTTTCACACGGGGCGGTTCAGTAATGATCCGCTCCGTGTGTCCGCAAAAGCTCAGCGGGGATCCTCCGTAAAATCCCTGCTGAGCTGGCAGCTGACAGGGCGGTCCCCGCGCACTGTGCAGGGACCGCCCTGTCTTTCCTCCGCTCTCCCCTATGGGGGATTGGAAGAACACGGACCATATGTCCGTGTTCATCCGATCCGGCAGACGGAAGAAAAATAGGATTTTCTTCCGTCCGAAAAATCGGATCTTTGCAGGGGCGGACGATTACGGGTGTCAGCGGATAGTCATCCGCTGACACCCGCAATCACATAGGGACCAATGTATGTCCCGTTTTCATCCGCAACGGATGGATGAAAATGCGGACATACAGTCCGCACGTCTGGTTGTTTCACATTATTAAGAAGAGCACCAAAAACGATCTCTCTGCTGCCGAAAAGAGTGAATTATCTCAATGCCTTGGACGTGGTATGAATACATTAGACATTTCACGAAAACTTAAGCGTGATCATCGCACTATTAAGAGATTTGTGTCTGATTCAAAGCACAGACGGGTTTCGTGCAGATAAAGGCCCATTGAGGAAGATTTCTGCCAGATCCATGTATCAGATCAAGAGAGCAGCTGCTAAAACACCATTTCATAGCAGCAAACAGATATATGAAGCTGTTGGTGCCTCTGGAGTCCCATGGACATCAAGGTGGAGAGTCCTCCATGGTCTTGCAAATGTGCATAAACCTTCCATTCAGCCTCCACTAACCAATACTCACAAGCAGAAATGGCTGCATCGGGCAAAAAAATACATGAAGACTAATTTTCAAACAGTCCTGTTCTCTGATGAGTGCCGTGCAACCCTGGATGGTCCAGATGGATGGAGTAGTGGATGGTTGGTGGATGACCACCCTGTTCCAACAAGGCTGCGACATCAGCAAGGCCATGGCGGAGTCATGTTTTGGGCCAGAATCATGGGAAGAGAGCTGGTCGGCCCCTTTAGGGCCCCCGAAGGTGTAAAGATGACCTCTGCAAAGTATGTGGAGTTCCTGGCTGACCACTTCCTTCCCTGATACAGAAGGAAGAACTATGCTTTCTGTAATAAAATCCTCTTCATGCATGACAATGCACCATCTCATGCTGCAAAGAATACCTCTGCATCGATGGCTGCTATGGGGATAAAACGAGAGAAAGTCATGGTGTGGCCTCCATCCTACCCTGACCTCAATCCTATTGAGAACCTTTGGAGCATCCTCAAGTAAAAGATCTATGAGGGTGGGAGACAGTTTACATCCAAACAGCAGCTCTGGGAGGCGATTCTGACAGCTTTCAAACAAATTCAAGCAGAAACTGTCCAAAAACTCACAAGTTCAATGGAAGCAAGACTTGTAAAGCTGCTATCAAATAAGGGGTCCTATGTTAAACTGTAACGTAACCTGTTAAAATGTTTAAAAAGTAAAAATGTTGTTCAAAGTTTGATTGAAAGAGCTTTTGATTTCAGTAAATATTCTGCAAATGCAACAAATGACAATTTTCAGTTCTTTACAACCTATAAAGTGTTTTGAAACGTACTGTGCGTAATAATTTGGAACAGTGCATAGTAAGTTTTTTATTTTGAAAAAAAAAAAAAAACTGTTATCATTAGGAGGTTTGTTCAATAAAATTTGAATTGTACTCTTAATAGTTGATAACATGAATTATTTATGTAAATGAGAAAAATATCATTGGCATAATAATTTGGAACAGGGTGTAAAAAGTCTACACACCCCTGTTAAAATGTCAGGTTTCTGTGATGTAAAAAATGAGACAAAGATAAATCATTTCACAACTTTTAACACCTTTTGTGACCTATAAACTGTACAACTCCACTGAAAAACAAACTGAAATCTTTTAGGGGGGGAGTAAAAATAAAAAAATAAAATAATATGGTTGCAAAAGTGTGCGCACCCTCTTATAACTGGGGATGTAGCTGTATTCAGAATTAAACAATCACATTCAAACTCATGTTAAATAGGAGTCAGTACACACCGGCCATCATTTAAAGTGCCTCTGATTAACCCCAAATAAAGTTCAGCTGTTCTAGTAGGTCTTTCCTGGCATTGTCTAATGCCACGTACACACGATCCAAATATTGTATGAAAAATGTCGTCCGAGGAAGAATCGTCCGATAATCAGATCCTTAGTACAGGGCTTTCATGAGCCGATCATGACAGTTCATCCGATATTATTTTATCGGACATGCACGGAAATTTTTCTCGTACGATACCAGATCGTACGATTTTCGTTTGGTCAGTACAGTTGTCGTCCGAAAATACAACACAAATACATTACAACATATGACATCCTGATTTTTTTTCCTGTCGTACGAGAATTTTCGTGACTTTAGCAACCTATTCAATTTCTACTTGCGACTAGTAAACAGAAGAAAAGGTCGGACGATCTGTCATCCGATTTTCGGATCGTGTGTACGTGGCATTAGTCACATCCTACAGCAAAAACCATGGTTCGCAGAGAGCTTCCAAAGCATCATTGTTAAAAAGTATCCGTCAAGAGAAGAATACAAAATCATTTCCAAGGCATTAGATATACCATGGAATACAGTGAAGACAGTCATCATCATCAAGTGGAGAAAATATGGCACAACAGTGACATTACCAAGAACTGGACATCCCTCCAAAATTGATAAAAACTGGTCAGGGAGACTGCCAAGAGGCCCACAACAACATTAAAGGCTTATAGGCTTATGGTGAATATTCCATGAAGAAATCAAGGGCCAGATTCACAGAAGAAGTACGCCGGCGTATCTACTGATACGCCGGCGTACTTTTAAATTTGCTGTGTCGTATCCTTAGTTTGAATCCTCAAACCAAGATACAACGGCTTCTGGCTTCGATCCAACAGGCGTACGGCTTTGTACGCCTTCGGATCGTAGGTGCAATACTTCGGCACCCACTGGGTGGAGTTTGCGTCGTTTCCGCGTCAGGTATGCTAATTAGTTTTTTTGGGCGATTCACAAAGGTACGCACGGCCGTCGCAATCTCTTATGTCGTCGCTAATCGGGTTTTCCCGGCGTATAGTTAAAGCTGCTATTTTGTGGCCTATAGTTAGACTTGCCATGTTAAAGTATGGCCGTCGTTCACGCGTCGCATTTTAATTTTTTTTTTTTTTCGTAAGTCGTCCGTGAATAGGAAAGGACGTAACTCACGTCGACGTTCAAAAAAACACATTAGTGCGACGTCATTTCACGCAAAGCACGGCGGGAAATTTAAAAACAGAGCATACGCAGTACGTTCGGCACGGGAACGCGCCTAATTTAAATGATCCATGCCCCCTACCCGGATCATTTGAATTAGGCGGGCTTGCGCTGGAGGGATTTACGCTACGCCGCCGCAACTTTACAGGCAAGTGCTTTGTGAATCAAGCACTTGCCCGTAAAACTTGCGGCATTGTTACGCCACCGCAAATGTACCTGAATCTAGCCCCAAGCGTTTTTGAATGGCATAGGCAGTTTAAGGAGGGTGGGAAGGTGTCCACGATGGGGCAAGAAGTGGGTAGTCACCCAGTTAGTGTTGGCCTGTCCATTAGGGGCTCCCGTGCGCCTCCCTCTCTCTCCAGGCCACCCCCTATATGCAATGAATATATTCATGCATAGAGCAAAGGCTCAAATAGGCTTAAAAATGGGGTGGGCTCGGGTCGCAGAGAATGCAACTGCAGCCCACCCAGGAATGTGTTACAACAGCGAATGAATATCAATCCAGCCAATCAGAAGTGGGTGTGAGACCCATTTTCCAATTGGCTGAAAAGAGAAGACTCCTGATTGGCCGCCGAGAAGGGAGGAAATGGAAGCCACTGCCGTGTTGACCCGTGGAGAGCAGGAGAATGGGAGGCCACCGCCGTCTAGCAGGGGAAGACACCGGTGATGGGGTAAATGCCTCAGACGGACCGACCAAACAAAAATTCCAAGTGGAATCTGCACAGTGCTCCTGCACAAACATTTTTTTACAGTACATTCCGGAAATGTAAATTTTTTACACCTCTTACTGTAAACTTTCAAAGCTTTATTGGTTGCCTTGAATGTCTGAAAATGATTGCTTTCAATGTAATTAAAGATGGAGTTTATTCTGCCTATGTTTTGCTTTTCCTGGTTTCCCCCCAAATAACATGCTCATTATTTTTTTTAAATAAATCTTTCTATTTTAATGGGTTGATGTCAGTCTAGAGGAGTTCCCAGGCAGGCTACATTTGCACACAGACAGCATAAAGTAGCCTCCACATGTAATGTTGATGCTCAATGGTTGAAAGAACTAAAATCCAACGAATGAAGGGGTAGACCAGGGACAGGCAGACAAGGGAAGAAATGACTGGATGATGCTGGATGCATAGCTCCCAGCTGTCCCTGATTTCGAGGGACTGTCCCTGATTTCGAGGGACTGTCCCTGATTTCAAGGGACTGCCCCTGATTTGGAGCAATGTCCCTCATTCTTCCTCATTTGTCCCTCATTTTGGTCTGATTCATATAGATGTATATAAAATGCACTTTTTATCTATCAAAGCTTGTTTCCCAGTGCTAAACCTTTCATCTGATTTCTAAATTGCTGCATTTGTAAACTTCAAAAGGCAATATAAAGGAATAGTAGTGGTAGAAAAAAGCAAATGTGGGTTTAACCAATCATATTTTTTGTACAATTCTCCTTTAAGGGGGCGTGGCAATGGTGTGTGTCTTATGCCTGCATACTTTTGCTAATAGGTGTCCCTCATTCCCATCTCAAAAAGTTTGGAGGTATGTGAATGTTGTCTAGCCAGGAAATATGGCAGGCTCTATCTGACCTACTGAAGCTTCAAATGCACACTATGAAAAGCTGAGTAAGCTATTTTAGTACAGGAGAGAAACCTCAAGACCAAAAGTAAGACGGGAGCTCAGCTTCAACTACTTGCCGACCAGCCGCTGTTGGCCGGCGGCAGGTCGGCACGATCCTGTGAATTGTCATAGCTGTATGTCAGTCCCTTTAAGCGGGATAGCAGGCGCGCCTGTTGCATAGCGGGGGTACCGATGCTCTTGACCAGTTGTTGCGATGACCACCGGCCGAGAGCGATTGCGGGCACGAGAGGCAGAACAGGGACATGTGTGTGTAAACTTTTTACAGTAATCAGTGCATTTTTATAGCACTGATCGCTATAGAAATGCCAATGGTCCCAAAAATGTGTCAAAATGTCTGCCATAATGTCGCAGTCCCGATAAAAATCGCAGATCGCCGCCATTACTAGTAAAAAAAATAATAATAAAAATGCTATAAATCTGTCCCCTATTTTGTAGACGCTCTGGGCCAGATTCTCAAAAGAATTACGCCGGTGTATCTACAGATACACTGGCGTAATTCGAAAATCCCGCCGGCGTATCATTGTTTTGTATTCTCAAAACAAGATACGCCAGAATTAGGCTAGGATCCGACTGGTGTAAGTCACTTACACCGTCGGATCCTAAATGCAATACTACGCTGGCCGCTAGGTGGCTTTTACGTCGATTTCAGTGTCGCATATGCAAATGAGCCGAATACGTTGATTCCCGAACGTTTTTGCACCGCTTCGCCGTAGTTTACTTTGTTTCCGTAAGCGTAAGGTTACCCCTGCTATATGAGGGGTAACCTTACGTTGGTCCGCCGTATGCCATGTCAAGTATGGCCGTCGGGACTGCGTCAGGTTTTTCCGTCGTTTACGTAACTCGTCGCGAATAGGGCTGTGCGTTAATTACGTTCATGTCGCAACCAATGTATTTGCGGCGTACTACGGAGCATGCGCAGTGGCCTACGTTTAAGGCTGGCGCATGCGCAGTTCGTTCGGCACGGGGGCACGCTTAATTTAAATACAAGCCGCCCCCTTTGATTTACGCGGGGATACGCCGGGCCATTTAGACTACGCCGCCGCAAATTACGGAGCAAGTGCTTGGAGAATACGGCACTTGCTCCAGTAAGTTGCGGCGGCGTAGTGTTAATGGCATACGCTATGCCCCGCTCGTAGATACGCTGATCTACGAGAATCTGGCTTCTTGCGATTTTTATTACCAGAAATATGTAGAAGAATATGTATTGGCCTAAACTGAGAACATTTTTTATTTTGGGGATATTTATTATAGCAAAAAGTACAAAATATGGGGGGTTGAAATTGCACTTGGAAGTGCAGTCGCTGTAGATCTGGAACGAGGTGAAGCTCTGCTGATTTTATCATCCAATCATGTGCAAGCTAAAATGTTTATATTTTCCTTGCATGTCCCCCTTGGATCTACAGCGACTGTACTCCCAAGTGCTCTTTCAGTGCAATTTCAAGTGCACTTTACACTTGTACTTTGCACTTGTAGTGGATTTGACTTTAGTAAATAACCCCTTTTGTGTTTTGTTTTTTTTTCAAAATTGACGCTCTTTTTTTGTTTATAGCACAACAAATAAAAATTGCAGAGATGATCAAATACCACCAAAAGAAAGCTCTGAGGGCCAGATTCACAGAAGAGATACGCCGTCGTATCTCTCAGAGTATCTATGCGACTGATTCATAGAATCAGTTACGCATAGATAGCCCTTAGATCCGACAGGTGTAATTGTCTTACACCGTCAGATCTTAGGATGCAATACTTCGGCCACCGCTGGGTGGAGTTCGCGTCGTATTCCAGCGTCGGGTATGCAAATGAGGATTTACGGCGATCCACAACGGTTTTCGCGTTCGTTACGTCATCGCTATTAATTTTTTCCCGTCGTAAAGTTACGGCTGCTTTAACATGCTTAACTTTAGTCGAACCATGTTAAAGTATGGCCGCCTTTCCCGGGTTGAATTTCAAATTTTTTTTTTCTTGCGTAAGACGTCCGGGAATACGAACGTAAGCTACGCACGTCGCCGTTCAAAAAAATGACGTCACTTCGCGCAAAGCACGACGGGAATTTCAAAACGGAGCATGCGCAGTACGTCCGGTGCGGGAGTGCGCCTAATTTAAATGGCACACGCCCCTTTGAATTAGGCGGGCTTGCGCCGGACGGCGCCGGCGTAAGTTTTCACGCAAGTGCTTGGTGAATCAGGCACTTGCGATGAAAACTTGCGGCGGTGTAACGTACATATACGAAACGTTACACCGCCGCAATGCGATATGAATCTGGCCCGTTCGTGAATCGGCGTAACTAGTCATTTGCATATTCTACGCCGACCGCAATGGAATCGCCACCTAGCGGCCGGCCTAGAATTGCATCCTAAGATCCGACGGTGTAAGTCAATTACACCTGTCGGATCTTAGGGCTATCTATGCGTAACCTGATTCTATGAATCAGGCGCATAGATACGACAATCGTATCTCAGAGATACGACGGCGTATCAGGAGATACGCCGTCGTATCTCTTTTGTGAATCTGGCCCTTTTGTCTTTAATTACATCTCTGTAATGTAGTATCATCAGTAGAAATGTACTGGACTTGCAAAGCAAAAAATAAATAAATAAAATACACACAAAGGGCCAGATCCACGTACATGCGCCTATCTTTAGGCGGGCGTAGCGTATCTCAGAAACGCTACGCTGCCGTAACTTAGAAAGGCGAGTACTGTATTCACAAAGGAGTTACGCCTTTAGTTACGGCGGCGTAGCGTATATCGGGCAGCGTAATGCGATATGAATCTGGCCCTATATGTGGGGAAAAAAATACGCCAATTTTGTTTGGGTGCAGCGTCGCACGACTGCGCAATTGTCATTTTAAAGCGTCCCGGTTAATGTCCCGGTCATTGGGCGGCCAATTCTTCTGGGGCTGAAGTGGTTAAATAGCCATCATTAACTTTGCACTTGGACCTTGACGTTGAAAACCATTGGGATTGAGGACATTTTGGAAATATTTTTGGGACCAGCGATAACTTTGGAGAGAAGGAGAGCTCTAGCCATTGATTTACGATAACAAGATTATTACCGCACTGCCCAAAGTGGCTTTTTCTTAATGTATAATCATGTAGCAGATCATGTATTCATTTGTATTATTAAATAAAGACTAACATAGTTGTACACCCAGTAGAGCATACGGAATGCACAAAGGATCATGGGTTCCCATAATCCCTCGCTCCCTCTTGGAAAGCTTGTGACTCATTCCCTAAGCAATCAGTGTTGTGTGCCATTACAAATGGGATGGTTAATAGGCCTGCATCCATTATCATTAGTGCATCTCAGCATGCAGGTACATGATGGGTCTTGCCAGAACGTTTGCTCCAGCTCACTGAGCCAAGGGCCATGCTCCATTGCAAATGAGGATGAGGAACACCTGCTCCAGGGTTTTTCAGCAGACCGGCGTCATCCTTCACATCTCATGCAACACTTGTTCTGTCAGAATGCAAGGTTGGCACAGGCCAAAACAGCGATTTGCCAGCCGTCCAACTAAATATTATAGACTTCCCTGTGGTCTTCTGCCGAAGTTCAGCTTTGAATATTTTCAAGCAGACCTTTTTAAAAATTTAGCATCTCCGGTATTAGAAATTCAGTCATTATGTCGAAAGTTAAAAATAAATCACCTTTTGTAATCCAAACTTTATTTTTTTTTTCTTCTTATCTTTTTACCTCTTCTTAAACAACATTTTATTTTAGCTTTTATTTACACGGATTATTTCAATTACAGCAATATAGGGCCAGATTCACAGAAAAAGTACGCCGGAGTATCTGCTGATACTCCGGCGTACTTTCAAATTTGCCGCGTCGTATCTTTATTTGTAATTCACAAACAAAGATACGACGGCATTTGGCTAAGATCCGACAGGCGTACGGCTTCATACGCCTTTGGATCTTAGGATGCAATACTTCGGCGGCCGCTGGGTGGAGATCGCGTCGTTTTCAGCGTCGGGTATGCTAATTAGCTGTTTACGGCGATCCACGAGGGTACGCGCGTTCGTCGCATTCTCTTACGTCGTCGCTAGTCGGCTTTTCGCGTCGCAAAGTTACGGCTGCTATTTAGGGGGCGTAACAATAGACAGCCCATGTTAAAGTATGGCCGTCGTTCCCGCGTCGAATTTCAATTATTTTTTTTTTTTTTTGCGTAAGTCGTCCGGGAATACGAAAGTACGTTACGCACGTCGCCGTTCAAAACATTTCGTCGGGGCGGCATCATTTCGCGCAAAGTACGGCGGGAAATTTCAAAATGGAGCATGCGCAGTACGTCCGGCGCAGGAACGCGTCTAATTTAAAGGGTCCCTGCCCCATTTGAATTAGGCGGGCTTGCGCCGGACGGCTTTACGCTACGCCGCCGCAAGTTTACATGCAAGTGCTTTGTGAATCAAGCACTTACGATGAAAACTTGCGGCGGAGTAACGTAAAGCACATACGTTACGCCGCCGTAATTTTCCGTGAATCTGGCCCATAGAGTCATATAAAAATACATTTACAAGATTGATGGCAGAGAAACACCAAGTGGTCCACCAAGTCTGCCCTTTATTGACTTTCTTTAACAGTTGTCTTTTCTGTTTACATTTTTTTTTATTCATTTTTGTCTGGGGATACGTTTCAGACAAAAAAAATAAAAAAATCAAATAAAAAAATTATATTTAGTGGAATAACAATAAGGCACTTTTGTCTTTAATTACATCTCTGTAATGTAGTATCATCAGTAGAAATTTACTAGACTTGCAAAGCAAAAAATAAATAAATAAAATACACACAAAGGGCCAGATCCACGTACATGCGCCTATCTTTAGGCAGGCGTAGCGTATCTCAGAAACGCTACGCCGTCGTAACTTAGCCCCATACACACTATGGGCCAGATTCTCAGAAGAGTTACGACGGTGTATCTCAGGAAACTCCGTCGTATCTCTGTTTTTTGGCCCGGGTATCTATGCGAGTGATTCCTAGAATCATTTTGCATAGATACGGCCAAGATCCGACAGGTGTAAGTGACTTACACTGTCGGATCTTAAATGTAATTCTTCTGCTGGCCGCTAGGTGGTGTTTACGTTCAGGTCTCATTTGACTATGCAAATGAGCCTGATACGCCGATTCCCAAACAAATTTGCGTCGCGTACTTGTCGTTTGCGTCGTTTCCGTAGGCGTAAGGTTACCCCTGCTATATGAGGGGTAACCTTACGCCATTCCGCCGTATGCCATGTTAAGTATGGCGTCGGGTCCGCGTCGTCTTTTCCCGTCGGGTACGTCGTTTTCCTAAGTCGTTCTTGAATACGACTTTACGTCAATGACGCACACGTCGGCGTCATTGACGTTTTCCGTCGTGAGCTGGAGCATGTGCACTGGGCTATTTTTCAGCCCGGCGCATGCGCAGTTCAATCGACGCGGGGGCGTGCTTAATTTAAATACAAGCCGCCCTCCTTTGAATTACGCGGGGATACGCCGGGCCATTTACACTACGCCGCCGCAAACTACGGAGCAAGTGGTTGAAGAATACGGCACTTGCTCCAGTAAGTTGCGGTGGCGTAGTGTAAATGACTTACACTACGCCGGCGCCATATCTACGAGAATCTGGCCCTATCAGTTTTCCTGACGGTTTTCTCTTCAGGTTTACCAAAGCCATCTAATATGAGGTCAAACCTCAAGAGTTTCAATTTGTATGCAATCAGGCAGGTCCTTGTACTACATGGTTTTGGTAAACCTGATGAGAAAACCGTCAGGAAAACTGATAGTGTGTATGGGGCTTTAGAAAGGTGAGTACTGTATTCACAAAGAAGTTACACCTTTAGTTACGGCGGTGTAGCGTATATCGGGCGGCGTAAGCCCGCCTAATTCAAAAGAGGCTGGTTGGGAGCGTGTTCTATGCTAACTAATCGTGACCCCACGTATTTGACGTTTTTTTCCGAACGGCGCATGCGCCGTCCGTGAAAGAATCCCAGTGCGCATGCTCCAAATTACGCCGCAAATCGTCAATGCTTTAGATGTGAACATAACTTACGCACAGCCCTATTCGCGAATGACTTACGCAAACGACGTAAAACGTAAAAAATTTGACGGTGGCCCGACGTCCATACTTAACATTGCGTACGCCTCATATAGCAGGGGTAACTTTACGCCAGAAAAATCCTTACGTAAACGACGTAAAAAAATGCGCCGGGCGGACGTACGTTTGTGAATCGGCGTATCTACCTAATTTGCATATTCCTTGCGTAAATCTACGGAAGCGCCACCTAGCGGCCAGCGTAAATATGCAACTAAGATACGACGGCGTAAGAGGCTTACGCCAGTCGGATCTTAGCAAAATTCCGGCGTATCTTGTTTTCTGAATACAGAAAGAAGATACGCCGGAGCATCCTAGAAGTTACGCAGCATGGGGGAGATTCACAAAGAGATACGACGGATTCTTCATAAGAATCAGTTACGCATAGTGTAAGTGACTTACACCGTCGGATCTTAGGCTGCAATCTTCCGCTGGCTGCTAGGTGGCGTTTCGTGTTTTACTTGCGACGAATATGCAAATGAGGAGATACGCCAATTCAGAAACGAACGCCCGCCCGTCGCTTTTTTTTTAAGTCGTTTGCGTTCGGCTTTTTCCAGCAGATAGTTACCCCTGCTATATGAGGGGTAGCTAATGTTAAGTATGGCCGTCGTTCCCGCTCCGAGTTTTGAATTTTTACGTCGTTCGCGTAAATCGGTTGCGAATACGGATGGACGTAATTTACGTTCACGACGAAACCAATGACGTCCTAGCGACGTCATTGGGAGCAATGCACGCTGGGAAATTTAGCCGGCGGTGCATGCGCATTTAAATCGGCGCGGGGACGCGCCTGATGTAAATACTACACTCCCCCTAGCCGCGGAATTTGAATTCCGCCGGGGGATTTACGATCCGCCGGCGCAAGTTTCGAGGTAAGTGCTTTGTGAATATTGCACTAGCCTCTCAAAATTGCGCCGGCGGATCGTAAATCAGATAGATTACGCAGATCTAAAGATCCGCTAATCTATCTGAATCTACCCCAGTATCAATAGATACGCCAGTGTAACTTCTTTGTGGATCTGGCCCAAAAAAAGTAAAAAAAAAACAACATCCAAAAAATATATACATTTACTACTATTATTATTATTATTAGAATACAGGATTTATATAGCGCCAAAAGTTTGCAAAGCGCTTAACAAAATTATATATGGCAGTTCTACATCCTCATTTTTCTTCTTCTACTTTTTTTTAATAATTGGACTTTTACATTCTTGAACTTTTTTAACTCTTTTTTTATTTGCATTCTTTTTTTTCTGTTTCTTTATGTCTTTATTTTTATTTCTTTATTTTGCCCTTTTAGATTTTGTATCCCTGTTTTTCCCCCTCCCTTCCTTTCTTTCCTACTCTCTTATTCCCTCTGGTTCCTTCTTTTGTTTTACCCTTTTAATAATATTTGAACTTTCTTTGCTAATGTATTCTATAAAATATATTAACTAGCCACGCAAAAGTGCTTAATTATTTATTTATTTTTTTGGGATGATGACTACATTTTCGTATCATTCTGTTTGTTTTTAGCGCTTTATTTACATGTACATTTAATGTTGGGGCACTTATAATTATTTCTATCCTCTCCTGCTTGATGCCACCTGGGTCCAGACAAATTAACATCAATCACTCAGATACCACACGAGGAGGATTTAAATGGATTCTACCCATTCCTAAATTCTTTCACAAATGATTCTGGCTTGGTGCAGCATGTTGGCAGACTATCAGATGGATGATGTTGTCCTCCCTGCTCTCTAAAACAAACAATATTGGTGAACACTGGAACATCTCGCAGATTACCTTGCACAGAAAGATAATAAATTGTGCAAACCTCAACAGTTCCAAATCGAATAATTATGTTTAATCCATTAAATAATGATGATGATTGAAATATAACACACAATAGAAATAGCAGGTCAACTTAAATAAGTATTTTTTAACAATTTTTATTTATTGCAAGTCTAAGCATAACTGCCCTGAAGGTTATAAATCTTTTAGGTAGATTCAGGCAGAAAGGAATAAACTTACGGCGGCGTAGCTTAGCGTGTTTAGGCTACGCCGCCGTAAGTTAGCTAGGCAAGTACACAATTCTCAATGTACTTGCCTGCTAATATACGGCGGCGTAGCCTAAAGCGGGCGGGCGTAAGGGCGCCGAATTCAAATGTGTGTAAGGGGGGCGTGTTTAATGTTAATAAGGCTTGACCTTACGTTTTTTAAGTTTTTTAGTTACTGCGCATGCGCCGGGCGCCTACATTTCCCAGTGTGCATTGCGGCTAAGTACGCCGCACGGGCCTATTGATTTAGACGTGGACGTAAACGACGTAAATCGCTATTTGCGGACGACTTACGCAAACGACATAAAAATTTCGAATCTCGCGGCGGGAACGGCGGCCATACTTTAACATTGCTATTCCACCTAATAGATGGAATAACTTTAGGCCTGATAATGCCTCACGGAAACGGCGTAAAAGTACTGCGTCGGCCGGGCGTACGTTCGTGAATCGGCGTATCAACTAATTTACATATTCTACGCCGACCGCAATGGAAGCGCCACCTAGCGGCCATCCGAAATATTGCAATCTATGGGCCAGATTCACAAAGGAGATACGACGGAGTATCTCAGATACTCCGTCGTATCTCTCAGAGTATCTATGCGGCTGATTCATAGAATCAGTTACGCATAGATATCCATAGGATCCGACAGTGTAATAGTTGTACACTGTCGGATCTTAGGATGCAGTACCGCGGCCGCCGCTGGGGGGAGTTTGCGTCGTAAACCAGCGTCGGGTATGCAAATTAGGAGTTACGGCGATCCACGACGGATTTTCGCGTTCGCTACGTCGTCGGTAGTCAAGTTTCCCATCGCAATTTTAGTCGTTTATTGACCTGCCCTAACTTTACACAGCAATCGCTGTGGTGACGTAGAAGACACCGACGTTCTCAAACACGGAAGTGCAATGCTTTCACACATACGTCGAATCAATTCAACGCATGCGCAGGATTTTGGGACGCTGGTTACACGTCATAACCAGCGGACATGTCCGATTAGGTGTACTAACCATCGGACATGTCCGACGGACATGTTTCCAGCGGACAAGTTTCTTAGCTTGCTCTAAGAATCAGGCGCATAGATACGACTCTGCACACTCAGAGTTACGACGGCGTATGTGGAGATACGCCGTCGTAACTCGTATCTGAATCCGGGCCAGTAACACTAGGTTCACATCTATGTGGTTGCAGTTGATGTGGCTTTCAGGTGCATTTTTGATGCATTTTGGCATGCCGTTTTCATGCATTTTGCATTTTCTTTTCTCTTTAACCACTTAAGCCCCCGGACCATTTTGCTGGTCAAAGACCAGGCCACTTTTACTGGCTCCCAAAACAAAATTGACGTCCCCTTTTCCACACAAATAGAGCTTTCTTTTGGTGGTATTAGATCACGTTTGCGTTATAAACAAAAATAGAGCGACAATTTTGAAAATAATTCAATATTTTTTTACTTTTTGCTATAACAAATATCCCCCAAAAATATATAAAAATATATTTTTTTCTTCAGTTTAGGCCGATACGTATTCTTTTACATATTTTTGTTTAAAAAAATTGCAATTAGCGTATATCGATTGGTTTACCCAAAAGTTATAGCGTCTACAAAAAAGGGGATAGTTTTATGGCATTTTTATTATTATAATTTTTTTTTACTAGTAATGGCGGCGATCTGCGATTTTTATAGTGACTGCGACTTTAATGGCGGACACATTGGACACTTTTGACACATTTTTGGGACCATTGTCATTTTTACAGCGATCAGTGCTATAAAAATGTACTGATTACTGTGAAAATAACACTGGCAGTGAAGGAGTTAACCACTAGGTGGTGCTGAAGGGGTTAAGTGTGCCTAGGGATGTGTTCTAACTCTAGGGGGGATGGGCTATGTGTGACATGACACTGATCACAGCTTCCGATTACAGGAAGCTGTGCAGTGTCCTGTCACTAGGAAGATTGGGGAAATGCTTGTTTACATCAGCATTTCCCCCTTCTTCCTCACCGTGACACGATCGTGGGTATGCCCGTGGACATTGAGTCTCGGAGCTCCCGACGCGCGCGTGCCGCCGGCGGCTTGACGGACATATATATACGGGGGAAGACTTTGCACACTTGTAGAGGAAGAGGGGAAGAGCTACATGTGTGCCAAGTCCCCAAGTACCGTGTCCCCAAAGTCCGGGAGATGAGGCGCAAAAAGCTGACTCGAGTATAATCGGGCATTCACTTGTCCCACGGTCCAGCAATGCGGGCGAACAAAGTCCCAATCCTCTCTGCGGCGCCGCCAACTGTGGGCGCCCGGCTGTGGCTTCACAGCCTGGCAAATACTGCGCATGCTTGAGCCGCGCTGCGTGGTGTGATTGGCCGGGCAATCTTCTGGAACCTGTGACGTGTCCCAGAAGATTGCATGGAGGGATGGGGGAGAGGTGAACTTCCTCCCGGTGCCCCAGGAGGAAGTGGGAACTGGATGCCTCTAAAAAGGGGGTATCCGCTCCCTCCCCAAAAAAATTACATGTCAAATGTCGCATTTCAGGGAGTCACCTACACTTTTGGGTGGAACTCCGCTTTAAAGTGCATCTATCTATGTACTACTTGCATCAAGAAATAATGTACTGAAGATGTGCGTGTGCATACTGATTTTGTTGGAGGGCTTTTTGATTCCTTTACTACCTCTTACTACCAACACCCTGCATGGTCATACTGGGGAAAACTTACTAAAATTGTAGCGTGCAAAATCTGGAGCAGCTCTGCATAGAAACCAACCAGCTTCCAGATTTTATTGTCAAAGCCTAATTGAACAAGCTGAAGTTAGAAGCTGATTGGCTATAATGCATAACTGCACCAGATTCTAACTGCACCAGTTTTAGTAAATGTCCCCCCACTGTCTCACTGGGTCTCAATTCCTACTCTATAGAAGTCATAGGGCCAGATTCACAGCTGAAATACGCCGGCGTATCTACTGATACGCCGGCGTATTTTCAAATTTGCCGCGTCGTATCTTTAGTTTGAATCCTCAAACCAAGATACGACGGCTTCTGGCTTCGATCCGACAGGCGTATGGCTTTGTACGCCTTCGGATCGTAGGTGTAATACTTTGGTGGAGTTTGCGTCGTTTTCCCGCGTTTGGTATGCTAATTAGCTGTTTACGGCGATCCACAAAGTTACGCACGGTCGTCGCATTCTCTTACGTCATCGCTAGTCGGCTTTTCCCGGCGTAAAGTTACAGCTGCTATTTCTTGGCTTAAATTTAGACTTGCCATGTTAAAGTATGGCCGTCGTTCCCACGTCGAATTTTACATTTTTTTTCCCCGTAAGTCGTCCGTGAATAGGAAAGGACGTAACGCACGTCGCCGTTCAAAAAATGGCGTCGGTGCGACGTCATTTTGCGCAAAGCACGCCGGGAAATGTCAAAACGGAGCATGTGCAGTACGTTCGGCGCGGGAACGCGCCTAATTTAAATGATACACGCCCTATTTGAATTAGGCGGGCTTGCGCCGGACGGATTTACGCTACGCCGCCGCAAGTTTACAGGCAAGTGCTTTGTGAATCAAGCACTTGCCCGTAAAACTTGCGGCGGTGTAACGTAAATGCAATACGTTACGCCGCCGCAATTCTATGTGAATCTGGCCCATAGTTTTCATACACTGTACTGATGATGGCCAAAAGGACTGAAGCAGCTATATGCAGTTTGGATTAATTGGCAAATTAGTGGTTTGCTGGATGTGCATTTGGCTGTTGGGGCATAGAGTAATAATTTGTGGTTCTTCCCATTGTCCCCATAGGAAAGCTTTATATATATATATATATATATATATATATATATATATATATATATATATATATATATATATATATATATATATGTACAGTGGAACCTCGTATTACGAGCATAATCCATTCCAGGAAAATGCTCGTAATCCAAAGTACTCGCATATCAAAGTGAGTTGCCCCATTGAAGTCAATGGAAACAAAAAAAATTAGTTCCGCATTGACTTCAATGGCATGCAATAACACATGCGGCCAGAGGCGGGGGAGCAACGGAGAGCCTCGGAAACAGCCGAAAAGGCCCGAGGACACCTCGGCTGACCTCGGCAAACCTCGGAAAGACTTAATTCCCGAGATTTGCCGAGGTTAGCCGAGCTGTCCTCAGGCCTTTCCGTGCATTTCCGAAAGACACCGTTTGGCTCCGCTCGGCTTCGGTGTCCCCCCACCTCAGGCCAAACCTGGTACTGCACACCGCTTTGGCCTGAATCGTGCTCGTGTTGCGAGACAACACTCGCAAACTGAGTTAAAGTGGAGTTCCAGGTGTTTTTAACGTTTATTAAAAGTCAGCAGCTACAAAAAGTGTTCCTGGCTTTTAATAAATATACACTCACCTGCTCCACGGTCCAGCGACGCGCCGGCCGGAGCTCCGCTCCTCTCCCCCCCTCTCTGGCCGGCGTCCTTATTGCTTTCAGCTTCACGGCCGGGCACTCACTGCACATGCGCGAGCAGTGCTGCGCACTGTGATTGGTCAGGCGATCGCCTGGGACCTGTCACGTGTCCCAGGCGATCGCCTACAGGGAGGGGCCGCCAAAAGGCGATATGACATATCGCCTTAGCGGCCCCTGGGCGGAAGGAGGAAGTGGGACAGGATGTACCACTCCTCCTGAAGCCCCCACTCCCCCCCCCCAAAAAAAATGACATGCCAAATGTGGCATGTAAGGGGGTGAGGAGTGGATTAAGCGGAAGTTCCACTTTTGGGTGGAACTCGGCTTTAATATTTTTTAAAATACAGCGCTTGTATTGCGAAACACTCGTTAACCACGTTACTCACAATCAAAGGTTCCACTATATATATATATATATATATATATATATATATATATATACTGTATTTTCCGGCGTATAAGACGACTTTCTAACCCCTTAAAATCTTCTTAAAAGTCGGGGGTCGTCTTATACGCCGGTAACCTAACTTACCTTATCCCAGAATCGCGGCCGTATGATTTTTCAAAAGCCGCGCCTCCGACGTCTTCTGTTCCGTGATAGGCGGAAACACTCAGCTTCCCAGGAGGCACTGTGTTCAGTGTCCGCCTCTCACGGAGGCCCTCTCGTCCTGTGTTTAGTGTCCGCCTATCACGGAGGCCCTCTCGTCCTGTGTTTAGTGTCCGCCTATCACGGAGGCCCTCTCATCCTCGGACGAGAGGGCCTCCGTGATAGGCGAACACTGAACACAGTGCCTCCTGGGAAGCTGAATGTTCCGCCTATCACGGAACAGAAGACGTAGGAGGCGTGGCTTTTGAAAAAACGTACAGCCGCGATTCGCATGTCTTAGGATAAGGTAAGGGCACAGTCTGGCATGTAATAGGGCACGGTCTGGCATGTAATGGGGCACGGTCTGGCCATGTAATGGGGCACGGTCTGGTCATGTAATGGGGCACAGTCTGGCATCTAATGGGGCACAGTCTGGCATGTAGTGGCATAGTCTGGCATGTAATGGTGGCACCGTGAGGTGAGGCATGACTAGTAGGAAGGGGGTAGTCTTATACGGTGAGTATATCCCAAAACCAACATTTTGGCTGGAAAATTAGGGGGTCGTCTTATACGCCCAGTCGTCTTATACGCCGGCAAATACGGTATATATATATATATATATATATATATATATATATATATATATATATATAAATAAATGTTCTTTCCTGGGAGGTCTGATATCTTATCTAGTAAAACTGGAACACCATTCTTCATTGTATGAGTACTTACCCTTTAGCGAAGTGCATTGTTGACACAGATAGGTTTTATAGACGAGTCTGATTGCACAGGTGGACACAGCTCCACAAGGATGCTCACAAAAAACAGAAAGCTCCTGTGTTGGAGATTTGTACGAGGAGCCACAGGGAGCCACATCTGTAAAATTATACAGGAAGCTTCCCTCAACAACTGATTCGCCCTGACAGTTTTACTGGAGTATATGAAAATTAGTATTAAAGATGTGATATGTAGGCTTCCTTCCAAGAATTCCAATCTGGTTTCAATAAAATAGAGAGGATGATTAGAACTGAAGATACCTCCTGGTTTTGCCTTTGGCTATTATGTGTTCATTCGTGAAATGACTGAATGCTGCAACTCCTTTTAATATTCACCTTTTTAGTTTATCTTCCGTCCCGGACACAGTGGAATGATTAAAATAGCACTGCCAGCCCATTCCGATTTTTCCTTTAATTTGAAGCAGCCCCTGCCGGAGAAGAAAAATGACTTTGCCTGTGAAGTCCACCCTGTCTTTTCATTCAGTTTCTCTGACACTCTCTAGGAGTGCCGTATTCATATGAAGGAGGTTGTTTTATGTCTGTAGCATGGCCGGGTTTTGGGGTGTGCGATCTGTGCGGCCGCACAGGGCACCATGGGCAACAGGGGCACCGTGGGGCCATCCAGAGGCGTCCTAGGGGAGTGGGGGCGTACCACACACTGGGGGGTGTCAGAATGGCAACAGGGGGGGTCTACTCTGAACGGGGGGTCTGCATTAAAGGGGTGGATACACTGAAGGGGGTCTGCACTGAAGGGGGGTCTGTGTAACATGCAGGGGGTCCAGAGCTGCAGGGTTCTGTGTAATGTAGAGGGGTCCAGTGATGCAGGGTGCTGTGAAATGTAAAGGGGTCCAGAGGTGCAGGGTGCTTTGTAATGTAAAGGGGTCCAGTGATGCAGGGTGCTGTGTAATGTAAAGGGGTCCAGTGATGCAGGGGGCTGTGTAATGTAAAGGGGTCCAGTGATGCAAGGTGCTGTGTAATGTAAAGGGGTCCAGAGGTGCAGGGTGCTGTGTAATGTAAAGGGGTCCAGTGATGCAGGGTGCTGTGTAATGTAAAGGGGTCCAGTGATGCAGGGTGCTGTGTAATGTAAAGGGGTCCAGTGATGCAGGGTGCTGTGTAATGTAAAGGGGTCCAGTGATGCAGGGTGCTGTGTAATGTAAAGTTAAATTAAAACAAATTATTTGTTACAAATATTTGTTTCCTCTTTGTGTATGATTAGGTGACCAGGGGGTGAGGGGTGAAGATGGGGGGGGGGGGTGCCACAGGATTAGCTTGCACAGGGCGCCTGAACACCTAAGGCCGGCCCTGGTCTGTAGAACTTACTTTAAAAATGAAGGATTGTTATTTGCTCCTAAACAGATGTTTAGTAGTTCAAGTAACACTTTTTTTTTGTTCTTGTTTTGAAATGGGCAGAGATGGCTACAAGGTTCTATTCAAAATATAAGCAACCTTGGCGAATGCCCAGTATATATTGACAGATACGATTTGCAAAATACTTCTAGCTTCTGTATACCTCCGGAAACTCCACCTTCACAGAAGCCATAGGCATGTGCAAGGTGTGTGCCAGGTGTGCCTGGGCGCACCCTAATCCTAGGGTTGGCAACCCATCAATGGCAATCTCCCCAGTGATCATGGGTAGGTGACAGGTAAACTGCAATCCTTTCTTGCTGACCCCAAGAACCTGGACAGGAGGTGGAATTTTGTGGAACCAATATGTATTTTCCTCCTGCAGCAGCTGAAAGTAGGCTTCTCCTCCTCTCCCTCTCGCTGACATTCAGCTGCCACAGGAGTTAAATATCAATACCATACCTATGTATGCCACCCCATCCCTGTTCTTTCTGCTACCTGGGTTCCCCTGTGAGCTCCCTTGCTCCACCCTCCCCCATTGCTTCAGGATGGAGAGCTGGTAAATATGTGACACATGCATGTGTGTTGGAGCTTTGAGGTGCACACCCTAATGCAATACTCTGCGCACACCTATGACAGTAGCAACATCTGACATCAGTGTTTTGTTCCATTGGTGATTTGTTGTAGGCATAGGACAATACCCTTTTGGGAAATTAGTAGACATGTGCACAACAAACATTTTCGTAATTTCGTAAGACTCAAGTTTTCCTATTCGGACCCGTTCGTATTTCGTAAGACGAAAGTTTTCCTATTCAAACCCGTTTGTATTTTCGTAACAGTTTTATTTTCGTTTATACTGAACGATTCGTAATTCTGTCTAATTTATTTCCGTTGATTCGAAATTCGTAATTTTGGTAGATAATAATTTTTGTTTAATGGATTCGTAATTTTGTACTTTCGTAAATACATAGCAACACACGGCTAATCCATATTAAGATATACTTTCTCTTAAGCCCCGTACACACGGTCGGACTTTTTGCCAACAAACGTCAAAATGAGCATTTTCTAAAAAATCCGACCGTGTGTACGCTCTATCCGACAAACTTTTTCGGTTTCAAAAGTCCAGCCAACTCCCTTCAGACAAAAATCCACAGAAAAGTTTGTTTGAAGTCCGATCGTGTGTACGAGGCTTTACACTACAATGTGACTCAGCACAAAAGAGATAAGCTGATTGGCTAAGATATTAAGTAATCATTCACTAACTACACTGCCCAGCGCCCATTCGAAAGAACGATACAAGTACACAAATCTACGAACAGACAAAGAAATGGATTTACAAAACACACAAATGAAAATACGAACATACGAATGAAAATACGAACAGACAAAGGATTTAAAATACAGAATGCAAATCGTTCGTTATAGATGTCATTTTCGTTCTTTTGCTTTTTCGGTGTTTCGTATTTTAGTAAGATTGTCCAATCATACGTTCGTATTTTCGCTTGTTCGTTATTTTGCTTATTCGTAATTCTGTAATTTTCATATTCTGGGTCTTTCAGCTTTTCGGATGTTCGAATTGATACGAATGTACGAAAACTAACAAATTCGTACGAAAATCCATTTGTTACGAACAGGAATTCACATTATTAGGTATGCTTTGGACCAGAGGTTCCTAACCTCAATCCTCAAGTACCCCCCAGTAGGTCATGTTTTCAGGATTTTCTTCACCTTGCACAAGTGCTTTAACCACCCTGGCGGTATTCCCGAGTCTGACTCGGGGTTACATTTTCGTGCTGCGATCTGTAACCCCGAGTCAGACTCGGGCTCGCCTCGCTGACTCCACAGGCTTGGTTTACTTACCTTGTCCCTGGATCCAGCGATGCCACCGCGCTGTGTGAGCGAGCGGGTGCTCGCTCGATTCACACAGTGCCTCTGTGTCCTGCCGATCTCTGTTCCCTGCGACGTTACGACGCACAGGGGCGGAGAATGGCGCCAAATTCAAAAAGGTAAACAAACACATTGCATACAGTATACTGTAATCTTATAGATTACAGTACTGTATGTAAAAAATACACACCCCCCTTGTCCCTAGTGGTCTGCCCAGTGCCCTACATGTTCTTTTATATAATATAAACTGTTCTTTCTGCCTGCAAACTGTAGATTGTCCATAGCAACCAAAAGTGTCCCTTTATGTCAAAAATGGTTTAAGAGCAGCTAGAAAACAGCGATAATAAATTATAATCACTTGCAGAATTGTGCGATAGCGATTTGTGGGGAAATTCGTCATAAAAAAATAAAAGTAATGACAGCGACAATTCTCTAACTGAGCAAATTTCAATGATTTTGAGTTGATTACATTATTGAATAATTTTTATTATAATTATGTCATTATTTGTTATAATTATTTATAATTATTTATTATATTATAATTTATAATTTTGTTTTTAAAAAAAAATCATACCCGGGATGCCTACTAGACTCTTGTTTGGTCAGATTTAAGTGAGTTATTCCTAAAAATTACAGGCCTACAGTATAAAACGCCAAATTTCCTTGCAAATAATGGTACCGCTTTCAGCACCTAAAATCTGAAATAATCATACCGCCAGGGAGGTTAAATGACTGTCAGTCACTTAGTATTTATGGCAGCTATTTATTTTGGAAAATACCCAAAACGTGGCTGATTGGGCTTACTTAAGGACTGGAGTTTGGGAATCACTGCATTAGATCTTTGCAACACTAACGCCTCTGAAGTTACCACAAACCAAATATAACATTTCTTAACTGCACCAAGAATGTGTGTTTGGCCACAATGGCTCCTTCTGGTCCTTTTTATGCCCTGATTACCTTTTTCTTTATCTGATCACAATTCCAAACTTTTGGACCTGGCTGCCAGTGTGTTATGACTTCTATTACTTCACTTTGATTGTCCTACAAGTTCCCTATTCTTCCTTCCAATCATTTTTATTGGCAGAATCTGAGGGATACATACAAAACAGTTCCAAATGGTTGGAAAAGCCACAATCAAACATAGTCAGCCAACAGTGATATTCAAATAGTAAAATATATATAAAGAGGTGTTTGTGTTGAAGAGATTTTGTTAGTTAAAGAGGAAGTAAACCCTCTACAAAAAAAAAAACACCCTGCAAGACAAAGGCATAATGAGCTAGTGTGTATAGCATGCTAGCTCATTATGAATTACTTACGCGAGATCGAAGCCCCCGCATCGGTCCTCGTTCCCCTCCTCCGTCGCCGCCATCTCTCCCGGAGTGACTTCCGGGTATCGCGGCTCTATGCGCGGGAGCCGCCAGTCACGGCACGATTGCCTTCAGAAACGGCATGTGCCGTAGAACATCGGTGCCTGTCTTTTTTGCAAATATCTCCTAAACCGTGTAGGTTTAGGAGATATTTCTTGCACTTCCAGGTAAGCCTTAATCTTGGCTTACCTGTAGGTAAAAGTGGTCTGTTAAGCCTCGTACACACGACCGAGAAACTCGACGGGCGAAAACACATCGTTTTGCTCGCCGAGTTCCTTGTTAGGCTGTCGAGGATCTCGGCGAGCCAAATTTCCCCATTCCCGTGGAGGAAAAAGAGAACATGCTCTCTTTTTGGCTCGACAGTTTCCTCGTCGAAAAGTGTACACACGACCGGTTTCCTCTGCAAAAAAAAAAAAAAACAGCAAGTTTCTTGCTGTTTTTTTGCTGAGAAACTCGGTCGTGTGTACGAGGCCTTAGGGTTTACAACCACTTTAAGTTGCTTTTTTCATGGACTGCACCCTTTTATGTATTATGCAACTAAAACTCCTGTCTCTTGGTGAAGACTAGCTGTTTTTTTTTTTATTTCTTGCATTATAGATGTTGACAAGGGATGTGACAAGGAAGAGTTGATTTACTAAAGGCAAATAGGTTGTTTGCTTTGCAAGCGAATTTGCTCTAGAGCTTAGTGAATGTGGTGAAGCTTCACTTTGCCAGTCACTTAGTATTTATGGCAGCTATTTATTTTGGGAAAACCCAAAACGTGGCCTATTGGGCTTACTTAAGGACTTGAGGTTGGGAAACACTGCATTAGCCCTCCCTTGCAACAGGAATACCTCTGAAGTTACCACAAACCAAATATAACATTTCTTAACTGCACCAAGACAGTGTTTGGCCACAATGGCTCCTTCTGGTCCTTTTTATGCCCTGATTACCTTTTTCTTTATCTGATCTCAATTCCAAGCTTTCGGACCTGGCTGCCAGTGAGTTATGACTTCTATTACTTCACTTTAACTGTCCTACAAGTTCCCTATTCTTCCTTCCAATAATTTTTATTGGCACAAGTTAAAGGATACATACAAAACAGTTTCAAACGGTTGGAAAAGATGCAATCAAACTTAGTCAGCCAACAGTAATATTCAAATAGTAAATAACATATAAAGAGGCGTTGCTTCCACACCCCCCTTGTTAGTTAAGTTGCTTGTTTTATGGACTGCACCCTTTATGTATCATGCAACTAAAACTCTTGTCTCTTGGTGAAGACTAGATGCTTTTTTGATTTCTTGCATCATGCATGGATGTTGACAAGGCATGTGACAAAGAAGAGTTGATTTACTAAAGGCAAATAGGTTGTTTGCTTTTCAAGCGAATTTGCGCTAGAGCTTAGTGAATGTGGTGAAGCTTCATGTTGCCAGTCACTTAGTATTTATGACAGCTATTTATTTTGGGACAACCCAAAATGTGGCCTGTTGAGCTTACTAAAGGACTTGAGGTTGGGAATTACTGAATTAGACCCTTGCAACAGGTATACCTCTGAAGTAACCAAGAACCAAATATAACATTTCTTAACTGCGCCAAGGCTGTGTTTGGTCACAATGACTCCTTCTGGTCTTTTTTTCCCAAAATCTATTTTTATTGTATACAAAAGATGGAGTACATAAAGAGAACAGCTCATGTGATATATAAACTCCAATACAATGAATTGGTATAAGAAATCAGAATTGACGCCAGCACGTATACAATATATCTGAACAGGGTATATCAAAAAACAGTTGAACATTATGAGGTACCATGCCCATAGGAACTAGGATAATAACACAGAGAGTTTGGTTATCGCCTTTAAACAGCGGGTTGTAGTATCTCAATGGACGTAGTTTAGGGAGCCTACAAGTTAGGGTAAGCTTGATCTTCCAGGTCTTGTGTAGAAAATCTGTGTTATTGATTTCGGTAGAGAGTGTAGGGATTGCAGAGTGCCTGGGTTAAGGGTAGTCTAGTGTGGGTCCTCTATGTAAGGTATTGTCATGAGCTATTTGTCTGATGTCATATTGGACACAGAGGGCCAGATTCTCAAAAGAGTTACGACGGTGTATCTCAGGAAACACCGTCGTATTTCTGTTTTTGGCCCCGGGTATCTATGCGAGTGATTTCTAGAATCATTTTTGCATAGATACGGCCAAGATCTGACAGGTGTAAGTCACTTACACCGTCGGATCTTAGATGTAATTTGACGCTGGCCGCTAGGTGGCATTTACGTTCAGTTCTCATTTGACTATGCAAATAAGCCTGATACGCCGATTCCCAAACGAATTTGCGTTGTGTAGTCGTCGTTTCCGTCGTTTCCGTAAGCGTAAGGTTACCCCTGCTATATGAGGGGTAACCTTACGCCAGTCCGCCGTATGCCATGTTAAGTATGGCGTCGGGTCAGCGGCGTCTTTTTCCGTCGGTTACGTCGTTTTACTAAGTCGTCCGCGAGTACGACTTTACGTCAATGACGCTCACGTCGGCGTCATTGACGTTTTCCGTTGTGAGCTGGAGCATGCGCACTGGGCTCTTTTTCCACCCCGCCCATGCGCAGTTGGATCGGCGCGGGGCGCGCTTAATTTGAATACAAGCCGCCCCCTTTGAATTACGCGGCCATACGCCGGGCCATTTATACTACGCCGCCACAAATTACGGAGCAAGTGCTTTGAGAATACGGCACTTGCTCCTGTAAGTTGCGGTGGCGTGGTATAAATGGCTTACGCTACGCCAACGCCAATTCTTTGAGAATCTGGCCCTTAATGATTCTAGTGGTTAGCAGCCTGATTTCTTCAGATTTTTTAGATCCATGTAGGGTTGCGGTCACCGGACCACTAGGAAACCCCATGGGGAGGGGTGGTTCTATCAGGCTTAGTCAGTAGTCAACTTACATTAATAAGGCATGTGACAAGGCAGGGTTGATTTACTAAAGGTAAATAGGTTGTTCGCTTTGCAGGCGAATTTGCTCAGTTTGCAAAGATTACCCAAACATGCACAAGGGATAGACCTTATGTCAAGTTATCTGTGTCTGTGTTGGGAACCTCCTAGTCCTAGTCCTCCTAGTGTTGGGAACCTCCTAGTCATGGAGACTATTATCTCTGAGAAATCGAGTGAGGAGAAATTCTAGAAAGTAGAGGAAATCTCAGCAGAGGGACACAGACAGCAAAAATAACCTGATAGTGTCTTTAACCCTTTCTACTCAATCAGAAATGCCTATGTAACAATTCACTGTTACACTATTGAACAAATCTCTTGTTAAATCGATCTCCCCATAACTTTAGGACAACTAGAAAAATATTGTTAGACCAAAACTCCCTTGATGAGATGACAATGGGGATGCATGATGCTTTAGATTTCAAAAATACATCTTAACGGACACCGGGCGCTCTTTTCTCCACCTACCATTCCATGTTCTAAGTTTAGAAGAGTTGCGCAAGCATTGTGCATGCACATCTCTTTGTTAATATTACCATTGCCCATTTCACTTTGAGAAGAGCTTTTCTTATAAGCAAATCTTTTGCTTTTTCCATTGAGGGCAAAGTAACAGGTTCTCTTGACAGAGCACCTCCCTATCCATACTCATTATATTGTGTTCTCCCACTACTCCATTCATTGAGAAAAGGCTGGAAAATTACAGTTTTTCCAGGCACGGGGTAACATGTTGCCTTCTCCGCTTCCTCCCAGGTTGCAATGTCCAGGCCTAAGTGGCCAAGCCAGGCTCAAACACTGTCACATGAACGTTGACGAAAAAGAGAAGGTAGAAGAAAATTAAAACACTGGCCATCAAGAAGCTTACACAGGGTTAAGGCAAAGTGATCACACAGAGGAACAGAGCAGTGGAGCACTGTGGGAAAGGCAGGTATTGCTGGTTTTGGGGGAGGGGGAGTGTTCTCTTTCTCCCTATAGTTCTACTTTTAGATCAACTCTTGTCAGGGAAAAATTCTGAAAAGATTTGTCAAATATGCAAACATCCAATAAGGTCTCGCTAATTCACACATGTGCATTAGCTAACGGCATGCTATGGCGAATCTGCGTACGATATGGGGCATCAGCGTTTGCAAAGCACATTAATAGCCTAAATACACTGGCCTATACAAGGACAGCAGCTCCTCTCACAAATTGCTGGATTGTCGTCAGCCTTCCTGTCTTCCTGAGCCGTTGTGAATTCACTCTTGCATTTCCTGTTGTGACCCGACTTGCCTCTGACCTGTCTGATCTCCTCTCCTGGTTTTGACCCCTGGCTTGTTCTACGGAACCTGCTGCTGTCTCCAGTATATGACCCCGGCTTGCATTACGGACTTTGCTATTTATTCCTGGCTTGCCTTCCTGTGTATGACCTCGGCTAGTTCCTGTTTTGTTACCTGCCTCTGCTCCTGAGGGATCCATCGTGTTTAAACCCTAGCCTGGCTTTTACTACCGTCTCCTGTGTGCACTACTGCCAAGTACTACTGAGGTTCTCTAAGACAGTGGTCATCAACCCTGTCCTCAGGGCCCACTAACAGGCCAGGTTTTATGTATTACCTTGGGGAGATGCAGACTAGAATACTGCAATCACTGAGCAGCAAATTATATCACCTGTGATGTATTTCAGTTATCTTACAAACCTGGCCTGTTAGTGGGCCCTGAGGACAGGGTTGATGACCACTGCTCTAAGCGACTCCTGCCCAGCTACATCCAGTATACATCAGGTGACCATCGCTCCTACTCTTCAGAACCCGTCTGGCAACCTGTGCTTCCTTGGGCATTGCACCTTCTGTACCATCTTCAGGGGTGTACTGCACTTAGCCGCAAGGAGAGCCCTCACTGTATTACGGCCTCCGACCAGGTACGTGACAAAACCAAAAATGTTTTTGTGATTTGGGTGGAGTGGGACAGCGTGTCACCTTCCCTTTGCTTTATAGGCATAGTCCCTAAGGTCATTGACAATAATAGCTTGATGGGAAAGTTGAGTCTTGGATCACGCCCCATTCATTACGCACAAAATGTGAAAATCCCTTATGTGAGGAGTTGCTCTTTAAAACAATTAAATAAATATATAAAACCACATTCACTCTATAAATGTTTGATTAAAAAGAAAAAGAAAATTTAAATATCTCTATTTGTATGGGAAAAGATGTTTCAACCAGGCAGGATTTATCTTTCAGGAAGTATACATTATTCAAAAAGAGAAAGACAAATGACTCTGTGAAAAGGGAAAAAAGCAGAAGGTTATGTCAGGTTTATTATGCTGACAATATTTCATATTAAGTGCTCCTGAATAGCAATCCAGTGTTACAAAGACGGAATGGCAATACACAAATTTTCCACTTCTTTAAAACTGATTTTAGTTCTCATCTCGATACCTCAAATTGTGGGCCCTTTACAATGCAAAGTGAGCCTGCTATTCTGTAGAACTGGATTAATAACAATTCAAGGTCATGCAGATCTTTTCCTAGACCTTCCTAACTTTACTAACCTAGAGGACCGCTAAGCAATGGCCAGCTAACCACTGCAAAAGGCTTCTTTACCGAAGAACGTCGATAACTCTTGGAGCTTGTAAAGGGCTGGAAATCCAATACTTTTTTTCTCCCAAAGTGGCCACATCAGAAGAAAGTTTCCTTTGTACATAAAATAGCTGCTTAGGTCTAGAATTAAAAGTAAAAATGACACTGAGCTCTTGAAAAAGATAATCTTTCCCCAAGGTTTTGGAAGGATATCTTCATAGAATCATTAGATCTTTGTTCTCATGTTAGGAAAAAACTGATGTAGAGCTTAAATATGTATAGGCCACAGTTATCATGTTCAATTATGTAGAGGTTAGGAGCTGCATTGACCTGACTGTGTACTATGGTGGAGAAACAGGAACATGGGGCAAAGAGGTAGCACTCACAGCTGTAAATAGACCCCACCGGTGATGTTACCCATCTACCTCTGTACAATTGCTATTCTTTTTTCTTATAATGAATGCTTGAGGAGTTATCAATGAAATTTAATAAAGTGACCTTAATAAACTAAATTTCATAGGGTGTTGGTGGGCACATAATGTACAAGTATGCATTTACTCCAGAGCTAATAGGTCCAGGTTTCAGTATTGGACCCACCAATGCCATCTCCTCTTCTCTTCTTCCAGGTCTTGTAATGCTTCTCTTCAGTCATTAGATACTGATCACTGATGATATAATTGCACATTGGGTGGATTGTCTGCAGAACACAGTTGTATTTTTTCTAGAAGGTGTCAGGGAAATAATAGCCATAGGACTGGCAATGTCGCCAATACTCATCATAGCTTCACCAGACTAACCTCCAGGCGCATTGGCTTAAGCAAATATGCAACAGCGCCAATGGGCATACGCAGATGCGCTACAGCGCAAACGGGCCTACGCAACGGTGCTAATGGGAGCATGCAGGTTGTGAAAGATGCTGACGCCCACTGCCTATATAAACCCGCTGCTGACATCCCTGATTTGCTGGATTATAGTCAGGTCCCCTATGTTCCCTGTGTTCCTGCATTCTGATCTTGGACTTTCTGTTGAATGACCCGGCTTCCTCTACCCGCTTATTTTAATCTCCTGGCTTGACCCCCGGCTTATTTTCTGACCTACGTCTGCCTGCTCCACTGCTTGATCCCGGATTGGCTCACAGACTCTGCTTCTGCCTGTCTTACCATGAATGACCTTGGCTTGTTCCAGTGACCCAACCTAAATCCAGAATCTGCTTAAGGACTAATCTTAATGTGTATGACCCCTGGCCTGGCTTCTGATTCTCCTACGGGATTTCCCAGCTACCCACTACATCTGACTTCTTTCTAGCATGCCTGCCACACAGTACATCCAGCTTGCTTCAGCTGCTCAATGGTGATTAAGTCATCAGGCAACAGCCACCCTGCTTCTTTGGGCACTGCATTCCCTGTTCCACCTTCAGGGCTGCGCTGCACTCAACCCCAAGGGGAGCCCTCTCAGCACCTTGGCCTCCAACTAAACTCCTGACAGAAGGACAGGCATGCTCAGCATGCTAAGAATGAACCGGAATGGCCACTGAATGGTGCATGCACTGTATGTTGCTAGGAGCATTGGGCAAAGATTTTTTTGGAAAGGGCCGGTTTGTGGCAAATATTTGTGAACTATTTTTAAGATGGCAAGGCATCAGGATTTAGATTATATCGTCTCATTGTGTCATAACTATGCCATCTCTTAACCAGTATCTTGGTCCTGGAAGTAGATGCTGACCCTGCATAGATCCTGAATAAACATGGCACAGTAGAGACAAGCTTATGAATGCATTGAAAGGGGGAATAGTGTAGTCTCTTTGTATGGCAATATATATCAGAAAGTGTTAAACTTACAAATGACTTATAGCCAGATTCAGGTAGGGGAGCGTATCTTTAAGGCGGCGTAGCGTATCGTATTTACGCTACGCCGCCTTAAGTCAGAGAGGCAAGTACTGTATTCACAAAGCACTTGCCTCCTAACTTACGGGGGCGCATCGTAAATGGGGCCGGCGTAAGCGCACCTAATTCAAATGAGGATGGGGGGGCGTGTTTTTTGGAAATGATTGGTGACCCTGTCGGTGTACATATCCCAGTGTGCATTGCTCCAAAGTACGCCGCAAGGATGTATTGGTTTCGACGTGAACGCAAAATACATCCAGCCCCATTCACGGACGACTTACGCAAACAACGTAACATTTTCAAATTTCGATGCGAGAACGACGGCCATACTTAACATTGGCTAGGCCAGCTATTTGTTGGAATAACTTTACGCCGGAAAACGCCTTACCTAAATGGCGTATCTTTACTGTGACGGGCGCACGTACGTTCGTGAATCGGCGTATCTAGTTATTTACATATTCTACGCCGAACTCAACGGAAGCGCCACCTAGCGGCCAGCGGAAAAATTGCACCCTAAGATACGACGGCGCAGGGCGTCGTATCTTAGCTAGGTTTAAGTGTATCTCAGTTTGAGCATACACTTAAACTTACGACGGCTTAGATTCCGAGTTGCGTCGGCGTATCTACTAATACGCTGGCGTAACTATTTGTGAATCTGGCTATTAGTGCGTATACATTTAACATGAAGAAATCTACTAATGCTAAGTGCACTTTAAATAAATAGTACACTTCAGTAAAATCAAGTAGCTAGGTTGGAAAAAAACAAAACCTAGCAACCATCAATTCAGCAGGGAATCAAAGTTCTGCCTCCCCTAGAAATGGCAGTTTAATACTGTTTAATACTGTAGGAAGGGATAAACCCATATATAGGTTCTGTTACAGAGAATCTCAGGAATCAACATCAGAATCACTTAGCAACTTTATTTCCACCACTCATTGACCATTCATGGATTCTTAGTATTCCAAGCATCCTTTTATCTGACCTGCAGAGCCTTTAGTCCACACAGCTCTCATGTACCCATTTCTGCATTGCAATGTCAGAAAGAACTGTGAATTTATTTCTTCCTGGAAGATCTAGGATACAATTTCCCATGACTTATTGATCCCTTTTCCAACTCATGATGACCAGCCTGGGGTGCACTCTGCTCTGTAGGAGATCTCCTTTATATAAGGCAAGACAAGCCTTAGACATACTGCTGGTTATCTGTCTTCTCTCTCAGGCTCCTACAGGTACATGCTGGTTTGGGTTGCCAGACAAGCCAAGGCATGCAAGAAACTTGTCTTTATTGTTTCATCAATGTAAGGATCTCTTGTGAGTTTTTATTATATTTCTGTTATGTGTAAGCAATGGCGTCAATAGCCTAGGACATATCTGCAGAAGCCTCCTAAACCTTCCTATCATGGTCAAATTTCGAACCATTCAGACGCTTCCAGTTAGAACCAGAAGTTGTCTTTAAGCCCACCCCCACAAATTACGATTGGCCTATTCCTATAATGATCATCCCCACTGGGAAGGAGAAATTAACAGAAGGTAAGAAGGGGCATGCACGCTTTATTACTTTTAGGAAGTGCAGAAGCTTTGCCTGTTGGAACAGTCTGAAATTTAGCCATGAACACAGGCGTGCGCAGGGGGTGTGCCGGATGTGCCTGGGCACACCATAATCACCGCTTGAGGTGCAGATTCCCCCTGCTGATATTGCACCAATGCCCCCGAACGGGGCTCCTAAAAAAAATAGTAAAAAATAAAAAGATTAAAATAATAAAAATAAAAGGCTAATGACACTGTCCAAGACCCTACTGACACCAACCACTGATCTACTGACAAATCCACTGCTCTACTAGCCAGAGGGCTAGTAAGTGTAAAGAAGAAAGATACACAGATACTCCTGACCAGCCCAGATGAACAAACGATAAGGTGCGGCCTCAGCCTACATATCTCTGCCACACCACACACCCTGATGCATTTCGCATCGAGGTGGAGACATGTAGGCTGAGGCCACTTCTTGTCATTTTTTAACTTGGGTTGGTCGGGAGTTGTGGGGATCCTTTCTTTTTTACACTTACAAGTCTCATGTAATGTGTCTACAGTCCATAACTATCTTCTGAAGCATATCTCCAGTCTCCAACAACTCCTATGGCATAAAGGATCAGTAAACGAGTTTCATGCATCTGTACTTATTTATTAGTAACAGACGAGTAAACAGTGTTGTTCATCTTCCTTTAAAAAAGTAATTAGTTACAATTACAAGTTACTTGTCCGAAAAAGTAATTGAGTTAGTGACTCAGTTACTTTATTGGCAAAGTAACTAGTTACTCGGCAAAGTAACTGAGATTTTTTTTTTATATTCTACAATGCAATTACATTCTATAACATCTTTAATATCAAAGATGTTTATATTAACTGATTGAAGAATAAAAACACTATATACAGTATTTTAGAACATTTCGTACTGTGAAACTCGGTAACGCCGCCAATGTAATGGCAACGGCGTTGCCGATGGGGTAATAGTAATCAGGTAGATTACTAGTTACCCCTTGGAGGCCAATTGTTACGTAACGGCGTTTATTTACACGCCGTTACTTACAACACTGCGAGTAAAGCGTGTTTACTGATCATCCGTGGACTGTGTGTAAAAATGCTATTATGCTAACTCAATAAAATAAGCTATTGTTATTTCTGAAGTCGCCACCTTTCTTCCTTTCTGCACATCGGGTTGGCCACGGACCATACAGGCATCCAGGTTTCCACAGCAGCTCAGGATCTCGCAGGCTTCCTCCGAGTGGAGTGCAACCTGTGTACTCTTTCAACTTCTATAGCATATTTGCAGTCTCTGACCATCTCCTGTGGCATGTCTGTAATCTCTGACCTTCTCCTCTATGATTAAGCCCAATGTGATCGAAACATGTCAAAGGGGTGTGACCGATGGGTGGGGATTTTAGCTTAAGCTCGTCTTTCATTTATTTCACACAAGAGTTGAATACATTGTGTGGCAATACTTGTATGGTTTATTGTACCCTGGAGAGAGATGTACTCTGTCTCTGTCAGCACCTAAATACAGAATATAAACCTGCGAGACTGATACTGCTGGCTTGGAGCAGCTCTGATCTGTTATGGTATCTATTTTTACATGCCTTTAGTCTCGAAGTATCTCCTGTGACATGTCTACAATCTCTGACCATCTTTTGTAACATGCCTTTAGTCTCTGACCATCTCTTGTGGCATGTCTACAATCTCTGACCATTTCTTGTAACATGCCTTTAGTCTCTGACCATCTCCTGTGGCATGTCTACAATCTCTGACCATTTCTTGTAACATGCATTTAGTCTCTGACCATCTCCTGTGGCATGTCTACAATCTCTGACCATCTCTTGTAACATGCCTTTAGTCTCTGACCATCTCCTGTGGCATGTCTACTGTGATAGGAGTCACTTTGGGTGGGAGGCTTGTGGAACCTAGCTTACCTTGGAGAGCTCTGGAAACTGTGTACAGCTCCTCTGGCCTCTTCTATGTGTAAATCACCCTATGTCCATTAGGGGCACAGGGTGACCGAGAAACCCAGTCTGATCTGTGCTAGTCAGACTCGCCGCACAGGCACACTGGAATGTTGTATATATGTATATATTGTGTGTTGTCCCATGCTGTTCATGGACTCTTTGCTGGGATCGTTTGGGGTGTGGCTATGTCCCATTGTTCTGGTATGTCTGTCTGCCTTAGGAGAAGTGTATTATGGGATAGATGTTTGTATTGGTGTTCCTGGCATGTAAACCGGGACCAGGGCAAAGAGGGGAGGGGGAAGGAATCCCTTTAACAGCCTTCCCTGCTAATAAGATGCTCTACTGTTCAAATGTTTCAATGCCTGTGTGTTCCTTATTGCTGATTGGACAGTTTACCCCGCCCTGAATCCAAAGGAGGGGGCATTGCCCCAGAGTTATATATATGTATGAGTTATGGCTAATGACTGGGTGCTCTGTGGGATCTTGGACCGTGTGGTATAAGACAGAGGAAGCATTTACGGCGGGCAGACTCATCTTGAATATGGGGGTCCATCACATCTACAATCTCTGGCCATCTCTTGTAACATGTCTTTAGGGGGTTGTAAAAGTTTGTATTTTATTTTCTAAAAAGGTTCCTTTAAGCTAGTGCATTGTTGGTTCACTAACCTTTTCCTTTGATTTCCCTTCTAAATGTTTTTTTCTTTGTCTGAATTTCTCACTTCCTGTTCCTCCCCTGTAAGCTTGCCCCCATCATCCAAGCTGTTCTGGCTGGGGGTTAGTCAGCCTGCTCGCCCCCTCCCTTTGGACTTCATCCCTGCGGGGGGGATGCTGCAAACGTTCAGAGTCTTCCTGCAGGGATGTAGTCCCAAGCGAGGGGGTGAGCATGTTGACTAACCCCCAGCCAAAACGGCTCGGATGATGGGGGCAAGCTTACTGAGGAGGAACAGGAAGTGAGAAATTCTGACAAAAAGGGAGGGAAGTCGAAGGAAAAGTTAAGTGAACCAACAATGCACTAGCTTAAAGGAACCTATTTAGAAAATAAAAAACAAACCTTTACAACCCCTTTAGTCTCTGACCATTTCCTGTGGCATGTCTACAATCTCCGACCATCACTTGTAACATGCCTGTAGTCTAAAAACATCTTCTGTTGCATATCTACAGTCTCTAATAGCTTTCTATTGCATTACATTGAGGAATGTAATATCTCGTGCCAAAAAAAACTATTATATATTAAGTTGATCATGTGACGTACAACACATAAATAGATGATAAATAATAAGCAGCTCCCCTAAAATTAAGACCTAAGTCAAAAATTAAATTGGTGATAGTGTATAAAGGGGGCGCTAAAATTGCATAATAAATTAGTGGGTGATGACTATTATATAACAATTAAATAGGATGGTCCAACTGAACCAACAATAAGCATAAAAAGCAAGCAAAAATGACACAATCTAAAATAAAAACGACACAATATAAAATATATGTGTGAATGAATAAATAAATATAGTCCATTCATAAGTGTCTGTGTTAAATTAAAAAGTACAGTGCTGGAAATTCGATGTAAGAGATGTCCACCTCCACCAAAGATATCCCCCAAAAGTGCACTAATGGATGGCTCCTTACCACAAGGTGTTGACCTAATTTGTTAGAAAAGGTCAAATAAAGCATTGGTCACTAAACCAGTATCCAGGAGTCCAAACACTCTCATAATATCAAACAAAGAGAGAGGGAAGTACTATTTAATAAAATGTTACAAAAATTACAGCATCGCCAAATGGCCTCTTACTTGGGTAGTGCCTTAGACCTGGCACTGAGGCTAGTCAGCGTAGCAGATGGAGTGGTGAAGAGAGTTCCTCGCTGGGGAACTGGCTTGCGTTCCAAGCCGGAGAACCAGCGGGACCGGAATTGCGTCGTTTGTACGTACGTAACCAGGCGCCTCGACGTACGTTTCGTGATTGACACGTCGTCCGTTTAACACGGACACTTATGAATGGACTATATTTATTTATTTATTTATTTATTCATTCACACATATATTTTATATTGTGTCGTTTTTATTTATTATTGTGTCATTTTTGCTTGCTTTTTATGCTTATTGTTGGTTCAGTTGGACCATCCTATTTAATTGTTATATAATAGTCATCACCCACTCATTTATTATGCAATTTTAGCGCCCCCTTTATTGCATTACATTCACTGAATGTTATGTGTGGCCCTTCGGTGATGTCAAGGGCCACACCTGATGGCCCCTCTATCAAGAAACTTGGCCACCACTGCTATAAACTCTCGTCCTGTAGCATACAATGTGTGTAGTGTGTCTCCTTTAATTTCCTAAAAATAAACCTCAAAAACATTGAACAAAAAAAAAAAAAGAAAAAAGATAAAACGAAACACCTCCTAAATATTGATTATTTCCATTGTTATCTATGATGCTAGCATGCTATGAATTCTCTCCTTTAATAATTCTAAAACACAGCAAACGTATTAAACCCTCAACATTATTTTCTTAAATTATTTCCATAAACAAAGGGGGAAAAAAATGCTTTTCTCAGCAGGCAATTAAACAAGTGTATCTCATCTTGTCACGTCTTTGGTTCATCCACAGTAAACACGGCTAACTACCAAGTCATAAAACATATCAGCTGGGTTCATTACTTTTAAACATCTTTCCAAATGTGCAGTAAAATAAAGGCAGCTGCCATTTTAAAATCTTATTATTATCAAGGGCCAGCTCCTTCAGCAGCACCTGCTTTGCCGCAATCTGCTAGGGAAGAGACGGGATCATTATTTTATGCATGTATTTTCTTTAAAAAAAAAAAAAATACATCGACGGTTTAAGGTCTTCTTTTGCTTTGTTCCTGAGATCTCTCCTTGGTCCTCGGTAGTAGGTGAGTCCTCTCGACCGTCCGTTGGTATCGAGCAAAAGGGTCGCGGGTTCACCTATGATGTGTGCTTGACAGCTTCGCCACACACATCAGGCCCTGCCAAATGCTCCGCCATTAATTTATGATTTAAAGTAATTAACTTTTGCTGATTAAAGTAATTATTTCGAGTGCATTGCACTCAAGCCCAAATGATGCACGCAGCCCCCTCTCCAGTTTGAGATAGCAGCATGCCAAGTGCTTAAAAGCTGCACCAGGGAGCATGTCATGGCTTCTGCCAGTCTAATAGATATGCCATGTTTATGGCTGAGTTGTACTAACTGCTCATTTTAATGCTGAACGCTGGCAGAACATTGACACAGTGTGAAACCTTCATACGGTAAACAAGACAAGCTTCAAATCGGTGACACCAATGACAGGGCGGAATGCTTTAAATGAATCTTGCCTGCAGCCTTCCAGAGGTGGTATGTTTTGACTGCAATATATTCTGTACCTAGTTTGACGAGTACAAAACACACAACTTCATTCAGGTTCCTGACTTGTAGATGCTCTTCTGATTTTTTTTTCTGTATGAATCAGAATAAAGATACAAAGCACAAAGGGAAAAACGACTGTCCACAGGAATGACATGGATGTCCTAAAGGGGAATCCCAACATATACCATGATTTCAAATGATAGAAAAGTGCAAGAACTTCCACATTTGTGATCTACATGTAGAAAAAAACATAAAAATATATAATGCCCCGGATCCATTTGTTATTAATATTGACAACCTTGGAATCCCTACTGTCACTGCCCCACTTAAAGTGATTGTAAAGTCAAATTATTATTATTTAAAAAAAAAAAATCAAAGTAGATGCAACGCTAATAAAATTATTTGACAAAATAGAATGTAAAAAATATTTTTTTCAAGTGAAACGTGAAAACCAAGGCAGTGTCCCATTAAGATTCCAGCTCAAAAACTGGCAAAGAAATAACACCCATCCGTGTAGATGCAAAAAAGGAAACTGCAAAAGAAGTTTGACGTGCAATTCTACACCCAAGGTGAGTAAAATGGCCTACTTACCAGATGGCGATGACTACTAAACAGTAGTCTCGCCCAGCGTAGGGAAATCAGTCTACCCAAAACCAAGGCAGTAACTGGAACGGCAGCTAAAAACTGGTGATGCTCAGAAACATGGAATAAAAAACTTCCATAGTGCAGTATGTTGATTAAAATTGAATTTAATAAACAGAAGAATCGCACTTACAGAGTAGAAGTTAATCAATGGCGTTAAGATATATCATACAACGAGGCTGCGGTGTCTTCGTCGGCTATGCTTCACTTCCTATGTTTGTTTGCCCATCCATCTCCTGAGAGGAAAAAAACATAATGACGTCACCGTCGTAGGCCCCCACCCTACGTGTTTCGTCGCGATAGGACGTCGTCTGGGGATTGGCCAGGTGCATGTCTTGCATGTTTTTGTTTTGCATGTTTTGACTGCAATATATTCTGTACCTAGTTTGATGAGTACAAAACACACAACTTCATTCAGGTTCCTGACTTGTAGATGCTCTTCTGAATTTTTTTTTTGTATGAATCAGAATAAAGATACAAAGCACAAAAGGGAAAAACGACTGTCCACAGGAATGACATGGATGTCCTAAAGGGGAATTCCAACATATACCATCATTTCAAATAATAGAAAAGTGCAAGAACTTTCACATTGTGATCTACATGTAGAAAAAAACATAAAAATATATTATGCCCCGGATCCATTTGTTATTAATATTGACAACCTTGGAATCCCTACTGTCACTGCCCCACTTAAAGTGATTGTAAAGTCAAATTATTATTATTTAAAAAAAATAAACAACGTAGATGCAGCTCTAATAAAATTATTTGACAAAATAGAATGTAAAAAATATATATTTTTTGTGAAAACCAAGGCAGATTCCAGCCCAAAAACTGGCAAAGAAATAACACCCATCCGTGTAGATGAAAAAAAGGAAACTGCAAAAGAAGTTTGACGTGCAATTCTACAACCAAGGTGAGTAAAATGGACTACTTGCCAGATGGCGATGACTACTAAACAGTAGTCTTGCCCAACGTAGGGTAATCGGTCTACCCAAAGCCAAGGCAGTAACTGGAACGGCAGCTAAAAACTGGTGATGCTCAGAAAAATAAAAATAAAAACTTCCATAGTGCAGTATGTTGATTAAAATTGAATTTAATAAAACAGAAGAATTGCACTTACAGAGTAGAAGTCAATCAATGGCGTTAAGATATATCGTACAACGAGGCCGTGGTGTCATCATAGGCTACGCTTCACTTCCTATGTCTTCCTATGTCGTAGGCTCCACCCTACGTGTTTCGTCACGATATGAAGTCATCTGGGGAGGGATTGGACAGGTGCATGTTTTGCATGTTTTTACTGCAATATATTCTGTACCTAGTTTGACGAGTACAAAACACACAACTTCATTCAGGTTCCTGACTTGCAGATGTTCTTCTGAATTACATTTTTTTTGTATGAATAAATATACAAAGCACAAAGGGAAAATGGCTGTCCACTGGAATGACACAGATGTCCTAAAGGGGAATTCCAACATATACCATCATTTCAAATGATAGTAAAGTTCAAGAACTTTCACATTTGTGATCTACATGTAAAAAAAAAACAGAAAATTATATTATGCCCCGAATCCATTTGTTATTAATATTGACAACATTGGAATCCCTACTGTCACTGCCCCACTTAAAGTGATTGCAAATTATTATTATTTAAAAAAAAAATATCAAAGTAGATGCAGCGCTAATAAAATAATTTGACAAAATAGAATGTAAAAAATATTTTTTTCAAGTGAAACGTGAAAACCAAGTCAGAGTCCCATTAAGATTCCAGCCCAAAAACTGGCAAAGAAATAACACCCATCCGTGTAGATGCAAAAAAGGAAACTGCAAAAGAAGTTTGAAGTGCAATTCTACACCCAAGGGGGCAGATCCACAGAGATCTGCACCCACGCAGCGTATCAGAGATACGCTACGCCACCGTATCTTACCTGGCTTTAGTTCGAATCCTGGAAGAATTTGCGCCGTAAGTTACGACGGCGTAGTCTATCTCTGGCGGCGGAATTCAAATCGGCGATTAGGGGGCGTGTTTCATTTAAATGAAGCACGTCCCCACGCCGAATGAACTGCGCATGCTCCGTTTCTAAATTTCCCGGCGTGTATTGCGCTAAATGACGTCTCAACGACGTCATTTTTTTTAACTTAGACGTGAATTACGTCCATCCCGATTCACGAACGCAAAAAAAAAAAAAAAATCAAAATAAACGCGGGAACGACGGCCATACTTAACATGGCAGGTCTAACTATACGCAACGAAATACCAGCTTTAACTATACTCCGTAAAAAGCCGACTAGAGACGCCGTAAAAAATGCGCCGGCCGCTTGTACGTTCGTGGATCAACGGAAATAGCTAATTTGCATACCCGACGCGGAAAACGACGTGAATGCCACCCAGCGGACGCCGAAGTATTGCATCTTAGATCCCGAAGGCGTACGAGGACGTATACCTGTTGGATCTAACCCAGATGCCGTCGTATCTTGGTTTGAGGATTCAAACCAAAGATACAACGCGGGTAGTTGCGTATCAGTAGATACGCCGGCGTACTAGCTCTGTGGATCTGCCCCATGGTGAGTAAAATGGCCTACTTACCAGATGGCGATGACTACTAAACAGTAGTCTTGCCCAGCGTAGGGAAATCGGTCTACCCAAAGCCAAGGCAGTGACTGGAACGGCAGCTAAAAACTGGTGATGCTCAGAAAAATAAAATAAAAAACTTCCATAGTACAGTATGTTGATTAAAAGTGAATTTAATAAAACAGAAGAATCGCACTTACAGAGTACAAGTCAATCAATTGCGTTAAGATATATCGTACAACGAGGCCGCAGTGTCTTCATCCACCTCCTGGAGTTGAATGAAGGAAAAAAACGTAATGACCTCACCGACGTAGGCTCCACCCTACGTGTTTCGTCGCGATAGGACGTCGTCTGGGGATTGGCCAGGTGCATGTTTTTGTTTTGCATGTTTTTACAGCAATATATTCTGTACCTAGTTTTAGGAGTACAAAACACACAACTTCATTCAGGTTCCTGACTTGTAGATGCTCTTCTGAAATCTTTTTTTTTTTTTGCATGAATCAGAATAAAGATACAAAGCGCAAAGGGAAATCGAACATCCACAGGAATGACACAGATGTCTTAAAGGGGAATTCCAACATATACCATCATTTCAAATTATAGGAAAGTGCAAGAACATCATATTTGTCATCTACATGTAGAAAAAAACTGAAAAATATATTATGCCCCAAATCCATTTGTTATAAAGATTGACAACCTTGGAATCCCTACTGTCACTGCCCCACTTAATGTGATTGTAAAGTCAAATTATTATTATTTTTTAACAGCTTCAATACTGGGTACTTTCACCCCCTCCCTGCCAAGGCCAATTTTTAGCTTTCAGCACTTTGAATGACAATTGTGCGGTTATGTAACACTGTACCCAAATGACATTTTTATATATTTTTTAATTAGATAGAGCCTTCATTGATGTGCGCTAATGAGGCTGCACTGACGTGTACTGTTGAGGTGGCACCAATGAGGAGGCACTAATATGCAGCACTGATGGACACTGATATGCAGCACTGATGAGCACTGATAGGCAACACTGATGGGCACTGATAGGTGTCATGGATAGGCGGCACTGATGGACACTGATGAGGAGGCACTAATATGCAACACTGATATGCAGCACTGAAGAGCACCGACAGGTGGCACTGATGGGCACTGATAGTTGACATGGATAGGCGGCACTGATGGGCACTGATTGACGGCACTGATGGGCTGCACTGATGAGCAGGTACTGATGGGCACTGAAAGGCAGCACAGACTAGTATCACTGATGGGCACTGATTGATATCACTGATGGGTACTGAATGGCATCGCTGCTGGGTACTGACTGGCATCACTGCTGGGCACTGTTGGAGCTGCACTGATGATCAGGGCATTGATCATCAGTGCCCTGATTATCTGTACAGGTCTCTCCTGTGAGGAAAGCCAATAACCGGCATTTCCTTGTTTACATGTGATCAGCTGTGATTGGACACAGCTGATCATATGGTTAAGGAGCCTTTTCCTAGGCTTTTTTCCCCCGACATTGGGGATGCGCCATGTCCCAGGGACACAGTGCGCCACCGATCGCTGCCCTGTGCCCAACCCACGCAAGCTTGGCGAGAGTGGTACGACATCATATGATGTCGTCCCCCAATGAGTGAGGGGAGGTGGTTAAATAGCAAATATGTTATACTTACCTGCACTGTGCAATGAAATTTCACGGAGCGGCCCTCATCCACCTCTTCTGGGGCCCCCCACTGGTGCTCCTCTTCTTCTTGGTGTGCCACCATAGGAAGCCAATTCCTGTGGTGGCACACCTACGAGCATGGCCCCTGCTAACTCAGCAAAGTCTGTGAAAGTGGGGAGAGCCACCTCAGATGGGTAAAGTGCTGGATCGAGTGAGGTATAAGGAGTACGTTTAAGTGGGGGTGAGGGGGCGTTAAAGGTACTGGAACATTTTTTAAAAGATATTAAAGCTTGAGTTTTTTTATTTTATACTTACCTTCTCTGTGGAACGGTTTTGCACAGCCCCGATCCTCTTCTTTTCGGGTCCCTCGTCGGTGCTTCTGACTCCTCCCTCTCGAGCATTGCGCCCAGAGAAACACACTTTGCAAGCCTTGTCCCGAGCTGCTGCTGTACGTGTCCATAAGACACATAGAGCCATGGCTCGGCCCCGCCCTGCCCCCGCCCCCCACTTTGTGCTCATTGACTCACTTGCTGTGATTCACAACAGTGGGAGCCAATGGTGCCCGCTGTGTCTCTCAGCCAATCAGGAGGGAGAGTCCCGGACAGCTGAGTCTCTCGTGCAACATCGCTGGATCGAGATGGGGCTTAAGTTAGTATTAGGGGGGTTGGGGGAGCGCTGCATAGACATCCTTAAAGTGGACCAATCACTTCATAGTAGACAACAGAGGGGAGTAGGGATGGGTCCACTATGCTTTGGACACACACACACAATATTTAGAACTCAAGAAGGAGAGATAATAAAATGATTGCAGCTACTATTAGGGTTGAGCGAACCCGAACTATAATGTTCGGGTTCGTTCCCTGATTTTTGGGTTTTTGGTACCCAGACCCGAACCCGCACAATTTGCTGTAAGTTCGGGTTCGATGTTCGGCAATGTAATGGCGCGCTGCAGGGCAGCCAATCACCATTTGTTTTACTCGTGTGACCTAGAAGCCATCACAGTCATGCCTACTAATGGCATGGCTGTGATTGGCCAGTGCAGCATGTGACCCAGCATGTGACCCAGCCTCTATATAAGCTAGAGGCACATAGCACAGCTCGTCACTCTGCTTTAGATAGAGTAGGGAAAGGCTGCTGCTGCTGCTCTGAGGGAGAGAATTAGATATGAGTCAGACTGTCCTGCTTCAGAAATCAAATTACCCCAGCACAGCATATGTTCCTGTGAGATACTCTGCATTAGATACTTTAGGGAAAGGTTCCTGATTGTGCTTATAGGGAGAGAAATATATAGGAGTCAGTCCTGCTTCAGAAATCATATTACACCAGCACTGCATATGTTCCTGTGAGATACACCCTTTACATACTTTTCTTCTATTGTGCTATTCAAAAAAACATCCATTTAGGGCATAAAAAATGTTTTTGCAGTGTTTCCTCCAGTGTTTGCAGTGTTTCCTCCATATATGTACGTGTGAGATACACCCTTTATATACTTTTCTTCTATTGTGCTATTCAAAAAACATCCATTTAGGGGGAAATAAAAATGTGCAGTGTTTCCTCCAGTGTTTGCAGTGTTTCCTCCATTGCTGTACGTGTGAGATAAACACTTTAGCTAGTGTTCTTCTATTGTTCTATTCAAAAAACACCCATTTAGGGCAAAAAAATATATTTTGCAGTGCTTTTTTATTTTTATGTATTTTATGTGATTTACCTATCCACATTTGTTTGCAGAGTATCGTATTTATCGGGGTATTGCGCGCTCCGGCGTATAGCGCGCACCCCTAATGTGGACCCGCATTCCTGTAAAAAAAACATTTTAGTACTTACAGTTTTGGTGTCTTGCGCGGCGTCCATCGGCAGCCTCGTCGGGTCCGGCGTTCGTCTGCGGCTTCGGTGGTGTCCTCTTCGTCAGGTCCGGCGTCCCTCTGCGGTGTCCTTCCCGCTCGATCCCCGCTTCCTGCGCTGAGTTTGAACCACTGCGCCGGCATATACCGAGCGCAGTACACTCGGGTATAGTCGGGCAGGCTCAGCTCCTCTCGCGGTCACGTCCTGGACGTACAGGACACACAGGATGTGACCGCGAGAGGAGCCGAGCCTGCCCGACTAAACCTGAGTGTACTGCGCTCGGTATATGCCGGTGCAGTGATTCGAACTCGGCGCGGGAAGCGGGTATCGGCGTATATCACGCACCCACGATTTTGCCCTGATTTTCAGGGCAAAAAAGTGCGTGGTATATGCCGATAAATACGGTACTTGCCATGCTCTTGCCAACATTTTGCTGCCATTTGCAGCCCTCTAGCCCTTTCCATTACTTTTTTAGAGACATTTTAGTAGTCAAAAGTTCGGGTCCCCATTGACTTCAATAGGGTTCGGGTTTGGGGTCAAGTTCGGGTCAAGTTCGGGTCCCGACCCCGGACTTTTTTCCGAAGTTCGGCCGAACCCGAACATCCAGGTGTCCAATCAACTCTAGCTACTATCACTTTTCCCCGTGTCTTTTTTAAATATTCTAACAATACCAAACCCTCAATTCTTTTTGTATTTTAATGTTTAAAATTCTTACAAATACTTATATAGGAATGTGTGTTTTGTTAACAGTGCATCCGCAAAGTTTTCACAGCGCTTCACCTTTTCCACATTTTGTTATGTTACAGCCTTATTACAAAATGGATTCAATTCATTATTTTCCTCAAAATTCTACAAACAATACCCCATTATGACAATGTGAAAGAAATTTGAAATCTTTGAAAATTGATTAAATATAAAAACAAAAAAAATCACATGTACATTAGTATTCACAGCCTTTGCCATGATACTCAAAATTGAGCTCAGGTGCATCCAGTTTCCACTGATCATTCTTGAGATGTTTCTACAACTTGATTGGAGTCCCCCTGTGGTAAATTCAGCTGATTGGACATGATTTGGAAAGGCACACACCTGTCTATATAAGATCTCACAGTTAGCAGTGCGTGTCAGAGCACAAACCAAGCCATGAAGTCCAAGAATTGTCTGTAGACCTCCGAGACAGGATGGTATCAAGGCACAAATCTGATGGAAGGTACAGAAAAATTTCTGCAGAACTGAAGGTCCCAATGAGCACAGTGTCCAACATCATCCATAAATGAAAGAAGTGTGGAACCACAGGACTCTTCCTAGAGTGGGCCGCCCAGCCAAACTGTGTAATCGGGGGAGAAGGGCCTTAGTCAGGGAGGTGGCCAAGAGCCCAAATTTTCCAGAAGAACAACTATCTCTGCAGCACTCCACCAATCAGGCCTGTATGGTAGAGCGGCCAGACAGAAGCTACTCCTCTTTAAAAGGCACATGACAGCCTGCCTGGAGTCTTCCAAAAGGCACCTGAAGGACTCTCAGACCATGAGAAACAAAATTCTCTGGATTGGTGAAACAAAGATTCAGCTCTCTGGCCTGATGAAAGACAAGCAGGCCTGGATTTACTCCCTTTGCCACCCCAAGGCCGGGTCTTTCAATGCCACCCCCGCAGTACAGGGAGGACATTATCTGCCAGGGGACTTTTTTGGCAGGACACTGAGAAGCGCGGGGGGGGGGGGGGTGCTGACATTGAGAGGCGGGTGGCGTGCTGCTGCTGAAAATTGCATTGAGAAGCGGGGGGTGCTCACCTCCTCTTCCCTAAGTTTTCTCTCCTCTCACCATCCGTGACATGACAGGGGGGAGCTCCCGAAATTAAAGTGAAAGTGGTAAAGGTGTCATCTCCTCTCAGCCACAGTGCCGCCCTGCACCCACAGCCGCCCCGAGGCCTGGCCTTGTTGGCCTTGTCTGGAATCCGGCCCTGAAGATAAGTGTGATGTCTGGAGGAAACAAGGCACTGCTCATCGTCTGGCCAATACCATCCCTACAATGAAGCATGGTGGTGGCAGCATCATGCTGTGGGGATGTTTTTCAGTGGCAGGAACCAGGAGACTAGTCAGGATCGAGGGAAAGATGAATGCAGCAATCTACAGACACATCCTTGATAAAAACCTGCTCCAGAGCGCTCTGGACCTCAGACTGTGGTGAAGGTTCATCTTCCAACAGGACAACGACCCTAAGCACACAGCCAAGATAACAAAGGAGTGGCTATGGGACAATTTTGTGAATGTCTTTGAGTGGCCCAGCCAGAGCCCAGACTTGAACCCGATTGAACATCTCTGGAGAGATTTAAAAATGTCTGTGCACCAATGTTCCCCATCCAACCTGATGGAGTTTGAGAGATCTATTGGACAAGTACTGATCTATGGGGACACCTGATGTGGGGGGCTCTGATGGGGACGCTTGCTGTGGGGGGGCTCTGATGGGGGACACCTGCTGGGGGGGCTCTGATGGGGGACACCTGCTGGGGGGCTCTGATGGGGGACACCTGCTGGGGGGGCTCTGATGGGGGACACCTGCTGTGGGGGGCTCGGATGGGGGACACCAGCTGGGGGGGACTCTAATGGCAACGCCTCCTGTGGGGAGGCTCTGATGGGGGACACCTGCTGGGGGGCTCTGATGGGGGATACCTGCTGGGGGACTCTGATGGGGGATACCTGCTGGGGGACTCTGATGGGGGATACCTGCTGGGGGGCTCTGATGGGGGACACCTGCTGTGGGGGGCTCTGATGGGGGACACCTGCTGTGGGGGGCTCTGATGGGGGACACCTGCTGGGGGGGACTCTGATGGGGGACACTAATGAAAACCTCTTAGGGGAGCATCACTGGGCTAGATTCAGAAATAATTTACGCCGGCGTATCTATTGATACGCCGCGTAAATTCAAATCTGCGCCAGTGTATCTTCTTTCTGTATTCAGAAAGCAAGATACGCCTAAATTTGGCTAAGATCCGACTGGCGTAAGTCTCTTACGCTGTCGTATCTTAGTTGCATATTTACGCTGGCCGCTAGGTGGCACTTCCGTCGATTTACGCAAGGAATATGCTAATTAGGTAGATACGCCGATTCACAAACGTACGTACACCCGGCGCATTTTTTTACATCGTTTACGTTAGGCTTTTTCCGGCGTAAGGTTACTCCTGCTATATGAGGCGTATGTGATGTTAAGTATAGACGTCGTTCCCACGTCGAATTTTTAAATTTTTACGCCGTTTGCGTAAGTCGTTTCGCGAATAGGGCTGTACGGAAGTTACGTTCAAGTCTAAAGCATTGACGATTTGCGGCGTAATTTCGAGCATCCGCACTGGGATTCTTTCACGCACGGTGCATGCGCTGTTCGTAAAAAACTTCAAATACGTGGGGTCACAGTAAATTTGAATAAAACACGCCAACATCATCCAAATTTGAATTAGGCGGGCTTACTCCGGACCACATACGTTACGCTGCCATAACTTAGGGCGCAAGTTCTTTCTAAATACGGAACTTGTGCCCTAATTTACGGCGGCGTAACATTACGCAGGGCTATCTGAATCTAGCCCTCTGTGTTTGAGTTGTAGCCATAGAAACATTTGTAAAGGGAAGGAGTTATTTAGATGACCACGCCCATGTGGGGGCCCCAGAAATATTTCTGCACCCAGGCATCTCTGACCCTAGGATTGGCCCTGAGCAGAGGGTATACAACCGCTTTAAGGTTATGGCATGTGCAGGGCCGTTTGAAGGAATTTGGGGGCCCCAAGCAAAATGGGGGCCCCCAAGCACCCCCCCCTTGCATGCAAAGCCTACGTTAACGCTACACTAATTTTTTTTTCTATTCTTACCTCCCGTTCTTCCCTGTAGGCTGCTGCTGTAGCTGTAGCGTGGCTGAGCTCCTCTTCCCCCTGCCTTTTCCCCAGTCCCCTATCAGATAGTGCCGGGTACCGCCCGTGGTACAGGAGATTCAGTTTCCTGTCTTCCCGGCCGGACTCAAAGGAAGTGAGTACTCAGTGTGCACTTCCTGTCAGTCCGGCCGGGAACAGGAAACTGAATCTCTTGTACCACGCGCGGTACCCGGTCAGACTGACAGGACTCCAGGTGGAAGGAAGAGGAGCTCGGCCACGCTACAGCCTGGGAAGGGGAAGTTGGGGGCCCCAGGCCAGCTCGGGGCCCCAAGCAATTGTTTGTTTTTCCTGTCCTGTAGCGACGGGCCTGGGCATGTGCCACCTTGGGGCAATTCAGCCAGCAAATACACAGCAATTAAATGCAGCAGAATTTTTGGTTACAAAAGACATTGGCCCGGATTCAGAGAGCAATTGCGCCTGCGTAACCATAGTTACGCAGCGCAATTGCTGACTTGCTACGGCGTTACGAATGCTCCTGATTCAGGAACATCGTAACGCCGACTGCAGCCTAAAATCTGCGTGGCATAAGGCTCTTATGCCACGCATATTTTAGGCTGCATTCTAGCGATGGCCGCTAGGTGGCGTTCCCGTTGTGCTCAGCGTATAGTATGCAAATTGCATACTAACACAGATTCACAACGTTACGCGAGCCCTGCGTACGCAGTTTACGTCGTTTCCGTACGGCGTTTTTCGCGCAAGGCTGCCCCTGCTATTAGCAGGGGCAGCCAATGTTACGTATACCCGTCGTTCCCGCGTCGCAAAATTTCAAATTTACGTAGTTTGTGTAAGTGATTCGTGAATGGCGCTGGACGCCATTCACGTTCACTTTGACGCAAATGACGTCCTTGCGACGTCATTTGCCGCAATGCACGTCGGAAAAGCTTCCCGACGGAGCATGCGCTCTACGATCGGCGCGGGAACGCGCCTACTTTAAATGATTCCCGCCCCCTACGGGATCATTTAAATTGCGCGCGCTTACGCCGGGCATTTTGCCGGCGCGCCCACGCAATTTACGGAGCTACTGCTCCGTGAATCAAGGGCAGCGCAGTAAATTTGCAAAAACGCCCTGCGCCTCCGTAAAAAATGTGCAAATCTACCTGAATCAGGGCCACTATTGATGTAACGGCAAGAGGGGATAAGAAACAATCCATTTATTCTTTAAATAAGCCCAATCATGTCAACGTTTCTATACTTTACTGAGCATTTTCTAAATTGGTAACATCTTAATGTGAAAACCATGTAAGAATGGTTTTAAAAAAAATTACTACAAATTTGTCACTGTCAAGATTTAGATGATATATTTCCCCAATTAGCGGCACTAACCTTTGTATATTAGACATTAATATGGTTACAATGTTGTAACAAATCAGTTTGGGGTTGTGATGTTGAATTCCAGTGCAGCAACTAGTGAGGGGATGTTAATTTAATCGCCCTGTTAATCAGAGGCAGATCAAGTCGGTATAGAGTGTGAACTCATTAATATAGAACGTGATACACTGAAAGGAAATTGAACCCAAAGGAGTTTACATGAAAACACTGCAAACATTTTACTATTTCCACTGGGCTATTCAGATATGCAAATAGGAAAGTTTAATAAAAACTCTCTGTAGACCGTGATATAGTAAGTTCCAGTACATGATTATGTCACATGGGGGTCTCATGTTGAGTGACATGAAGGCTGTTTAATTAACTGCAGCACTTACAGTAGGGTGAGAATACCATCTTTCTATATGTTCATTTAGAGGGGAAAAAATACATATTTCCAGCAAATATTAATTCCTTCATAGTAAGGAATTTTGGACATGTGCATCAAATTTTATATCTTTATACTGCTATATTTTATATAAAAAATGATGACAAGAAGAAGGTACATAATTGCTATCAGCACATCAATCAGTAAATGATTAACATGGAAAGAGCGCCATCGTTATAAAAATAACGAAGACTGCGAAAATGTCATCCATCTTAATTTGTCTTTTTTTCATTTTTGCTTGAAGATTTACTCTATACAGTAGAACCTTGGTTTGAGAGTAACTTGGTTTGAGAGCGTTTCGCAAGACATTTTTTAATAAATCTTGACTTGATATACAAGCGATGTCTTGATATACAAGTAGCGTCACGTCACAACTGAGTATAAAAGAATAGAGAGGTGCCTCTAAAGGCCCATACACAGCCTCGTTTGAAGGAATTTCGGGGCCCCAAGCAAAATGGGGGCCCCCAAGCACCCCCCTCCCCTGCACGCGAAGCCTACATTAGTGCTACACTAATTTTTTACACCCATGTTCTTGCTCCCCCCCAGTTCCTATGTTTTTCTATTTTCACCTCCCCTTCTTCCAGTCCCCTATCAGATAGTGCCCAGGCCGGGTACCGCGCGGTACAGGAGATTGTTTTCTGTGTTCCCGGCCGGAACAAAAAATGTGTTCGTTGAAAAACAGACAACAATTGTCCGATGGAGCATACACTAGTAATGGCGGTGATCTGCGATTTTTATCGTGACTGCGACATTATGGCGGACACATCGGACGTTTTTGGGACCATTGTCATTTTTACAGCGATCAGTGCTATAAAAATGCACTGATTACTGTGAAAATTACACTGGCAGTGAGGTTAACCACTAGGTGGCGCTGTAGGGGTTATGTGATTCTTACTGTGGGGGGCGTGGCTTGCTGTGACACATCACTGATCGTGTTCCTAATGACAGGGAACACGATCAGTGACAGTGTCACTAGGCAGAACGGGGAGATGTTGTGTTTACACTAACATCTCCCCGTTCTATCTCTCCGTGAGACGATCGCGGGGATATGCCCGCAGCGATCTAGTCCGCGGGACCCGCGGGTGCCCTCGCGCCCGCAACAACCGCTTCTTAAAGGAGACGTAAAGGTACGTCCTTTTGCATGCCCGTGCCATGCTGCAGACATATATCTACGGGCGGCAAGCGGTTAATAAATCTTGACTTGATATACAAGCTATGTCTTGATATACAAGTAGTGTCACGTCACAACTGAGTATAAAAGAGAAGAGAGGCGCCTCTAAAGGCCCATACACACTATTGGACTTTTCGCCAACAATGGTCTGATGGACAATCTGACTGTCTGTATGCTCCATCGGACAATTGTCGGTTTTTCAATGGACAAATGTTTGCTGTGCATGCTCTTAAACTGTCCTACAACAAATGTCCGATGGAGGATCATCCTATCGTGTGTACACAAGTCCATCGGACTAAAGTCCAAAGTACAAACACGCATTCTTGGAACCAATGTTAAACATCAGCCAACAATAGTAGAAGTTGCCCAAAGGGTGGCGGTAAAGAGATGAAAAACCACGTGATTTGGTTTATGTTGGCTGAAAATGTTCTGCCGTGTGTATACAAGTTCACAGCCAACACCCTTCGGACCAAAATCTACGGAAAAGTCTGATGGAAGTCCGATCGTGTGTATGATGAAAAAACAAATCAACCAGCGCAAATAAACCCACGCGACCGTTTTTCGGGTTGTAAAAAATGACGTTTTTTTTTTTTATGTCATTAAAAACGATCGTGTGTGGGCTTCAGAGCATTTTTCGGGTTCTGAAAAACGGGCAAAAATAAATTCGAACATGCTCTATTTTTTAACGACGTTTTTAACGTTGTCGTTTTTCGGGTTGTAAAAAATGGTTGTGTGTGGGCTTTAACGACGTGAAAAATCCGCGCATGCTCAGAAGCAAGTTATGAGACGGGAGCGCTCGTTCTGGTAAAACTACCGTTCGTAATGGAGTAAGCACATTCATCACGCTGTAACAGACAGAAAAGCGCGAATGGTCTTTTACTAACAAGAAATCAGCTAAAGCAGCCCAAAGGGTGGCGCCATCCGCATGGAACTTCCCCTTTATAGTGCCGTCGTACGTGTTGTATGTCACCGCGCTTTACTAGAGCATTTTTTTTCACGATCGTGCGTAGGCAAGGCCGTTTTAATGATCGGGTTGAAAAAAACTTTGTTTTTTCTAGAGCCTGAAAAACTAATTTTTTTACAACCCGAAACACGGTCGTGTGTACGCGGCATAACAGAACAGCAGCGGAAAAACACTTAGGCTGCGTACACACGATCAGTCCATCCGATGAGAACGGTCCGTTCTCATTGGTTAACCGATGAAGCTGACTGATGGTCTGATGTGCCTACACACCATCGGTTAATTGAAACGGTCGTGTCAGAACGCGGTGACGTAAAACACAACGACGTGCTGAAGAAAAAGAAGTTCAATGTTTTCAAGCATGCGCGGGTCTTTAACCGATGCTTTTGCATACTAACGATTGGTTTTGACCTATCGGTTAGGCGTCCATCGGTTCAATTTTAAAGCAAGTTCTCTTTTTTTTGACCGAAGGATAACTGACTGATGGGGCCCACACACGATTGGTTTGGACCGATGAAAAGGTCCTTCAGTCCGTTTTCATCGGTTTTGACCGATCGTGTGTACGCGGCCTTAGGGTCAAAATATCAAATCCCCAAATAACTTGTGGTAAAAAAGCAGTGCAGCACAAACATACAAAAAAAAACAATACTAAAAAATGTAACACTAAAAACATAGATATGTATAGATTATAAAAAAAGTCCATGATCTTCACTTTAAAAATAGCAAACACAAATCAGTGTCCAAAGGTGACTTCTTAGATATCTTTAAAGGTTACTGTGTGATAACCTCCACCACCGGTAAGTGTTAGCAGCTCACCTCAGAAAAAGAACCCCTGAGCTAGTCAGTCAGGTCATATAAGCAGTTCCCTCACTGGAATGATTAGCCAGAATGAATGTGATATACTGCACACTGGGATGGATGGATGGATAACCATGGGACACTCTCAGACTCACAGCACCAAATCCGGAAGTGGAGTGTATAAAAGGAAGAACAGGGAAATCTAGTGCTCTCCGTTTAAAAGAACATTTATTTTGTATAAGAGAAAAGACACAAGCAGTGCATAGGAATAAAAGATCCACGAGTATCGGCGTGTAGGACGCGGGTGACGTCACGCTAATTCACGCAATCCCGTACGCGTTGCGTCCCAGGGGGCGGGATTTCATCAGTGAGGATGAAGTCCCGCCGCCTGGGAAGCAACGCAAGGGAGCTGCAGAACAGGGGGGTCGGGACTATTGCGGACGAACATACACTTTATGAAGCCATACTTGTATCTGTTTGTGAGTACAATATTTTTACTTATGTTTTCACCAGAATAAACACTTACCTGCTACGCTTAGAAGGCACCACTTTTTTCTTTCTTTTTTGCAGAACAGGGGGGTGCCTTTGTAAACAAGGAATTTCCCTGTTCTGCCTAGTGACAGGACAGTGATCTACTGCTACACATAAATCAGTGCATTTTTACAGCACTGATCGCTGTATAAATGACAATGGTCCCAAAAATGTGTCAAAGGTGTCCGATGTTTCCGTCATAATGTCGCAGTCGTGAAAAAAAATCGCAGATCGCCACCATTACTAATAAGAAAAAATATATAAAAAAATGCTATAATTCTATCTCCTATTTTGTAGACGCTATGGGCCAGATTCACAAAAGAGATACGACGGCGTATCTCCTGATACGCCGTCGTATCTCTGAGAGTATCTATGCGGCTGATTCATAGAATCAGTTCCGCATAGATATCCCTAAGATCCGACAGGTGTAATTGACTTACACTGTCGGATCTTAGGATGCAGTACCGCGGCCGCCGCTGGGGGGAGTTTGCATCGTTTTCCAGCGTCTGGTATGCAAATGAGCTTTTACGGTGATCCACGAAGGTACGCGCGTTCATTACGTCGTCGCTAGTCGTTTTTTCCCGTCGCAAAGTTAGGCCTGCTTTTTCATGGCTTAATTTTAGACAGCCCATGTTAAAGTATGGCCGTCGTTCCCGCGTCGAATTTCAAATTTTTTTTTTTGCTTAAGACGTCCGGGAATACGAAAGTACGTTATGCACGTCGCCATTCAAAAAACACGTCAGGGCGCCGTAATTTCACGCAATGCACGTCGGGAAATTTCCTAACGGAGCATGCGCAGAACGTTCGGCGCGGGAACGCGCCTAATTTAAATGGTACACGCCGCATTTGAATTAGGTGGGCTTATGCCGGACGTCTTTACGTTACTCCGCCGCAAGTTAACACTCAAGTGCTTTGTGAATCAAGCACTTACGAGGAAAACTTGCGGCGGTGTAACGTAAAGACGATACGTTACGCCGCCGCAGTTCTTTCTGAATCTGGCCCTATAACTTTTGCACAAACCAATCAATATACGCTTATTGCGTTTTTTTTTACCAAAAAATATGTAGAAAAATAAATATTGGCATAACTTAGGAAAGAAATTGTTTTTTTATATATTTTTGGGGATATTTATTATACCAAAAAGTAAAAAATATTGCTTTTTTTCAAAATTGTTGCTCTTTTTTTGTTTATAGCACAAAAAATTAAAAACTCAGAGGTGATTAAATACCACCAAAAGAAAGCTCTATTTATGGGAAAAAAAGGAAGCCAATTTTGTTTGGGAGCCACGTCGCGCAATTGTCAGTTAAAGCGACACAGTGCCGAATCGCAGAAAGTGCTCTGGTGAGGAAGGGGGTAAATTCTTCCGGGGCTGAAGTGGTTAAAAGGGAAAGTAAAGAAAATCCGAAATTCTGGGTTGTCCCCAGAAAAGTAGTAGAGAGGAAAAAGTAGTAGACCTCTGAATTGGGATTTTAAAGGCAATTTAAAGAAAAAATAGGGTTTTAAATAATTTATATAAAAATATTTATTTATACAAGTAACAATTTTAAAGGTTTATAGAAACATATATATACAAAGTGCTACAGTAATAAAAACATTGCATGATAGATTGTATATGGTCCTGAAGTCCCAACTACTTGCTGTTCCACCATCAGTATATATTGCAGATAGCAATCGGTAGAATGGATATCCAAGGCGTTTTCGAAATGTGCATAAACCAAAAATCTTCTTCAGGGATTTATACCACTTCTGAAATATAAAACATTTTTATAGAATCCATATATATGTGACACATATATCTAGTATCTCAAAAATACATTACAAAGACACTTACCGTAAATACTCGAGTATAAGCCAAGTTTTTCAGCACATTTTTTTGTGCTGAAAATGCCCCCCTCGGCTTATACTCGAGTCACATTTTTGCGTCTGATCTTCCCGGACTTTGGGGACCCGGTACCAAACTTGGCACACATGTAGCCTCACTCCTCCTCTACAAGTGTGCAAAGTTTGTTGTTTGGGGGACCTACGGCCGGGGAGCACCGATTTTTCAAATCCGGGCACCCCTTCCATAGACTCCTATGTTAAACAGTCTTTTCTCTGATAAATTTGGGGACCCTGTACTGGCAGGTCATAGGTCCTCTGGGCCCGGTATTTGGTACACATGTAAGCCTATTTCTCGTCTACAAGTTTGCAAAGTTTGTTGTCTGGGTGACCTACGGGTGGGGAGCACCGAATTTTCAAAGCCGGGCACCCCTTCCATAGACTCCCATGTTAAACGTCAGTCTAGTCATTGACACAGTGAGACATGGGTATAGTAAGGCATGGGCACAGTGAGGCATGGACACATTGAAGCATGGGCACAGTGAGGTATGGGCACAGTGAGGCATGGACACAATGAGGCATGGGCACAGTGAGGCATAGACACAGTGAGGCATGGACACAGTGAGGCATGGGCACAGTGAGGCATGGGCACAGTGAGGCATGGGCACAGTGAGGTATGGACACAATGAGGCATGGACACAGTGAGGCATGGACACAGTGAGGCATGGGCACAGTGAGGCATGGGCACAGTGAGGCATGAACACAGTGAGGCACGCACATGGACACAGTGAGGCATGCAGATGGACACCCTAGGTTTATACTCGAGTCAATACATTTTCCCATTTTTTTGTGGTAAAATTAGGTGCATCGACTTATATGCGCGTCGGCTTATTCTCCAGTATATACGGTACATTCTATCTATCTATCTATCTATCTATCTATCTATCTATCTATCTATCTATCTATGTAAATTATATGTAAACATTGCCCTTCACTTTTCTAGAGGACCGCTGGAAGTAGTAGAGGGGAAATCTTCCAATGGGGACACTAGTTCTGGTAAGCTGGGGGTCCCCAAGGAATTTCCTTAATTTTCAGGGATTTCTCCTCACTTCCTGTTTGGCTATGAGACAGGAAGTAAAGGGAAATCCCTGCAATGGAACACAGATGTGTTGAAAATAAATCTCACTTGTTCTATCTAAAATGAAAAAAAAAAAAAATGCCTATAGTTCTACTTTAACAATTTAACATGCTTTGTGATAATGCTTCTCATTGTGACAGAGTTCCAATTGCCTGGATGAGGATGTTGGCCTCAATTACTATAGGTGTCTCACCATCTTTTTATATACAGTGGAACCTTGGTTTAAGAGTAACTTGGTTTGAGAGCATTTTGATTTGCGAGCAACTTTTTTTTTTAATTCTGAATCGGTTTGCGAATGTTGACTCACAAGATGAGCAGAATTCAAGCTAAATAGGCCTGCAGTACCTCATTTGGCCTGAGGTACGGGGGCGCAGGAGCCGAGCAGAGCCGAACATTGGCTTGCAGTACCTCATTTGGCCTGAGGTGCGAGGGCAGAGTCGAAGTATCCTTGGGCCTTTTCGGACATTTCCGGCGCTCTGGCGCCCCCCTTCCCACCTATGGCCGCATTCGGTATTGCATCCCATTGAAGTCAATGCGGAACAAATTATTTTCGTTTCCATTGACCTCAATGGGAAAACTTGCTTTGATATGCTAGTACTTTGGATTACGAGCATTCTCCTGGAACGGATTATGCTCGTAATCCGAGGTTCAACTGCACTAAGAAACACCTATTGACCCAAACTCTAGTGAGCAAGATTGGATGGTAATGCTGAGCTCACACCGAGCAAGGGAACAGCCGGGGGGTCCTTTAGATGCTTTTGGAAGACTTCTGAAAGGATTGGCTTTCCCAGTGGTAAGTCGTCAATCTTGGTTTATATTTTATTGCCAAAAATCAACTGAATTTAGGGGAAATCCTTATTCAGGCAAACCCATCCACTCATCACCAGTCATAAAAGGCAGCTTTCATTTGGAATCAGGTCAGAGGCCAAAGTTATGGCTTGATACACAGTTCCTCTACGCAGAGCATTTCTTCCTGGCAAAAGGAATTACTGAAAATATATTTTTAATGTGCTACTAAAAGAGGTCTCAGTTGGGAATTAGAGCTTTATTTTAAGCAAAAGTTGGAAACACATTTTAAATGTCACTCTCCTTTGCTGGCCAACATGGCTGAGTGCTGGTGTTTTTATTTTTCTATGCCTAAAGTGCGTTTTCCCACCTAATTTTATATCTATAGAATGATTCTCTGCTTGTATTTATTACACACATGGGAAGTTTTAAAAAAAACGTAGAATTATCTCACGTTTCCCTTAAAGGAAGTACATTGTAACCTTTAGGTTATTTGCATTTGATTTGATTTGATTTGATTATTTGTTAAGCGCCAAATAGAGTTCAGGAACTGCGCCTAAGCGCATGAGACACATCAGAAAAAAAAATGTATGGGCAGCCAACTAGTTACATTTCGCATATTAACCACTTCAGCCACATTTGGCTGCCAAATGACCGGGCCACTTTTTGCGATTCGGCACTGCGTCGTTTAGCACACCAGTACACAAAGCAAGGTCCATAAAGACATGGATGAGGGAGTTTGGGGTGGAGGAACTTGACTGGCCTACACAGAGTCCTGACCTCAAAACACCTTAGGGATGAATTAGAGCGGAGACTGCGAGTCAGGCCTTCTCTCCACCATCAGTGCCGACCTCGCAAATGCACTTCTTGAAGAATGGTCGAACATTCCCATAGACCAGGGGTCTCAAACTGGCGGCCCTCCAACTGTTGCAAAACTACAAGTCCCATCATGCCTCTGTCTGTGGAAGTCATGCTTGTAACTGTCAGCCTTGCAATGCCTCATGGGACTTGTTGTTTCGCAACAGCTGGAGAGCCCGAGTTTGAGCCCCCTACCCTAGACACACTCCTAAACCTTGTGGACAGCCTTCACAGAAGAGTTGAAGCTGTTATAGCTGCAAAGGGTGGGCCAACTCAATATTGAACCCTACAGACTAAGACTGGGATGACATTAAAGTTCATGGCCCGGATTCAGAAAGCCCGGCGTTACTTTGTGCGGGCGTAGCGTATCTCAGATATGCTACGCCGCCGTAACCTAAGTTATGGCGGCGTAGCGTATAAGGGCCGGCGTAAGCCCGCCTAATTCAAAATAGGAAGATGTGGGCGTGTTTTATGTTAATTCAGTGTGACCCTACGTAAATGACGTTTTTAACGAACGCCGCAAAGCCTCATTGGTTTCGACGTGAACGTAACTTACGCAAAGCCCTATTCGCGAACGACTTACGCAAACGACATAAACGTCACAAAATTTGACGCTGGCCCGACGTCCATACTTAACATTGGCTACGCCTCATATAGCAGGGGTAACTTTACGCCGGAAAAAGCCTTACGTAAACGATGTAAAAAAATGTGCCGGGGGGACGTACGTTTCTGAATCGGCGTATCTACCTATTTTGCATATTCTACACGTAAATCTCCAGAAGCGCCACCTAGCGGCCAGCGTAAATATGCAAGAAAGTTACGAGACTTATGTCAGTCGTATCTTAGCCAAATTTCGGCATTTCTTGCTTTCTGAATACAGAAAGGCCTCGTACACACGACCGAACATGTCCGCAGACCAGTTTCAGCGGACATGTTCGGTCGTCTGTACGTCCAACCGGACAATTTTCCGGCGGATTGGACAGGTTTCCAGCAAACAAATGTTTCTTAGCATGCTAAGAAACATGTCCACTGGAAGCCTGTCCGTCGGACATGTTCAGTCGTCTGTACGACTTACCGGACATGTCCGCTCGGCCGAAAGCCCTCGCATGCGTCGAAGTGATTAGACGCATGCGTGGAAGCATTGAACTTCCAGGGTCGCGCACGTCGCCGCGTCATCGTCGCGGCCACGTCACTGCGTATCCTGTACGCAGGGATTTTGGTTTGATGGTGTGTACAACCATCAGACCAAAATCCGGCAGCGGACATGTCCGATGAAAACGGTCCGGCGGACCGTTTTCATCGGACAGTCCGTCCGTGTGTACGAGGCCCAAGAAGATACGCCGGCGCATGCTAGAATTTACGCGGCGTATCAATAGATACACTGACGTAAATTGTTTCTGAATCCGGGCCCATGTGCGTGTAAAGGCAGGCGTCCCAATACTTTTGACAATATCATGTATTTTGACTCCAAATATTCACAATATTTTCTTTTCTTATCAGACCAGAATCCTTCATAGAATCATTGGTTATAGGTCTCTCCTTTAGATTGCTGCCAACTTTCTTTTTTTTTTGCACAAGGAATTTCTTGCGGTCCCGTGTAATGAATGAGTCCATTTCCACGGCAGCCATGGCCTCCAGCCTACAGGAGAGAGCCTATTAGAAGTCATTTGCAGTCGACAGGCAGGCTTGTTTCCGCTCAAATATTATCAATGAGCTTGTCAAGGCGCGCTTTAACCTTCTCCGCTCACTTCATCTGCTTCTCCTTTCAGATGTCTGTCCTGGTCCCCGCAGCCCCCAAATGACTAGCAACAGGATGTCATACACCTGTTTTGCTTAAGGCTGGGATTCGGAGCCCGCGTGCGATTTTGTGTACGCCTTGGCTGGCTCGCTGCTTTTCTCGACGTCTATGTCAGAATGTCAGATGATCGTTGTTGTATGTGCAGCTGTTGCATAAGAACAGTGCCAGGGGCACAAATTTCCTGCAGCGAGCTTTAATTTGCTCTGTCCTCCCCAAAGAGATCCCTCAAATCACCTTGCTGAATTTGCTGTTGCTGAATATAAAAAACTACGGCCTGTACGTATCTTAGACAACCTTCACAGAAGGGGGGAGGTGTCTAAAGTGGGGGGGAACTGAACAACAACTGTGCGCCCATTGCATTCAGATGAGACAGACTTCCCGGTAAAGACAAAGTAGCCGGCTATCGTTGGGTTTGCGTAGAGATGCAAACGGCGGCGGTGGCAAATACACAGGGACTTCCGAGGCAGTCAGTTTGCATTAGATTTGGATAATAGCAGAGGACAGCTCCTTGTAACCTGACTAAGCCATAACCTGACGAGATATTCATGAGTGATTTGACTAGCTCTCCTCGCTGGTACAGAATTAGGTTGACAATCAAAACAGCTGTAGAGAAAAATTGCAACCAGATTGCCAAAGGCAAAGAAAGGGCCTGTCAGATTTCTTAAAGGAGCCGAATGACAACAAGCTCTGATGTACATTCATACGGGACATTACTGGCTGCTAGGAAAAGACCTCTCTACTCTTATGGCGATGCCGATAATTCCTTATTAATATATTATGTGATGCAAAATGCTTACTATGTGTGCAGGATGAGCGGGCGCGCCGGCACGGGATGATGTGTTGTCTCTTTAATAATGCAGCATGAGTGGGCATTGTTAGATGTATATATCACAGCAGTCACATGAGTATATGGAAAACACGCAGTAAAGTATATCATCAGATTGGGGGAGTTGTTAGGATGTATATATTTGAAGAGCAGTGATGGTGCCATGCATGCTCTCTCTTGGCTCCTCCCGGCGGGATTTTCGAATTACGCCGGTGTATCTGTAGATACACCGGCGTAATTCTTTTGAGAATCTGTCTTTTTTCTGGGTTCAAACTCTTCAGCCTCTTGATTGGCCAGGTCATGATGATACCACTCTGGTGCATGCACTCAGGAGGCACATCATCATGGTACAGAGCGGAGCTGTAAATGTTTGCTGAGCCGCGCATACGTGTGTATTAACACTGACAAACAGGGAGAGGCAGGTAGGACAGAACATACCAATAGGGTCACTTCTTTAATGAAAATCCTACCTGTCGGTATTTTTCTTTTTTAACTTTAAACTTCCACTTTAAGACTAATGCATTGTAACGGAGAAGAAACCTTAGTGTTTTTTCACCTTAATGCATCCTATGCATTAAAGCGGTGGTTCACCCTAAAAACTACATTTTCTTATTCCACTGCCCCCACACATTACAATCCGATTAAGGCTCTTATTCTTTTTTTCATGCTGTACATACCTTAGTACAGCATATTCACGCCCATTGCATCCGGGTTGCGAGTCCCGCGGGAATGGGCGTTCCTCACATGTGTGTGATTGACATTTTGCCCAAAAACGAGCTCCCCCCGTCGCGTAAGCCGCGTCACGATTGGCGAAAGGAGCCGAACGGCGATGCGCATGCGCAGTATAGCGCCAACTCGCCGTTCGGCTCCTTTCGCCACCCGTGACGCGGCTTACGCGACGGGGGGAGCTCGTTTTTGGGCAAAACGTCAATCACCGGCATGTGAGGAACGCCCACTCCCGCGGGACTCGCAACCCGGATGCACGGGTGAATATGCTGTACTAAGGTATGTACAGCATGAAAAAAATAATAAGAGCCTTAATCGGATTGTAATGTGGGGGGGCAGTGGAATAAGAAAATGTAGTTTTTAGGGTGAACCACCCCTTTAAGGTGAAAAAACAGCTTGTGGTGTCCGGCCCCCCAGCCACCCCGTTTTACTTACCTGAGCCCCAAATTTCCGTGGGCACGATCCCGCGTCGCTCTCTCCATGGGTTCTCGGCTCTTCATTGGATAGATTGATAGCAGCGCAGACATTGGCTCCCACTGCTGTCAATCAAATCCAATGACACGGGCGCCGGGGGGAGCGGGGCCGAATCATACACTCGGCGTCTAAGGACCCCGAGTTATACACTAGGCGTCTAAGGACGCAGAGTTTATGACACAGGAGCGTGCCCGCAAGGTAACCCCCTTTGGGAGAAAGCTTGCCAGAGGGGGTTATCTAATGCGGGGAGGAGCCAAGAGAGAGCACCGCGGGACCCCAAAAAAGCTGGATCGGGGCCACTCTGTGCAAAACGAACTGCACAGTGGAGGTAAGTATGACATGTTTGTTATTTAAACAAAAAAAAACTTGAACCTTGAATATCACTTTAAGTCTAATTGCAATCAGAATGTAAAGATTTTGATGTTGTCGTTTTTTTTTTAAGAAGAATTTTTCACTAGAGTTTCTCCGTAACTCATACCTTAAACTGCTTTCTCAAACGTAAACAAGAAAAGCATATTTGCATTGTAGTATTTATAAAATTGCATTTATTTTTACAATTTGCATGTGCAAAGCCATTGTTCACACCACTTAATAAATCTTAGCAAGCCTTGATGTATTAATAAAACATTCACAAGAGTCTGAATTTGGAATTTCAATGACAAGTATGCACCAGTGCACTAAAACTTAATAAGAGTATAATCAATTAAGAATCTGTAAACCAAAACAATAACCTCCATTTTTATGCTTTCTGACTAATTTAAAAGCTATTATTGCGTGCATACTTCATGGCACGCGTGTTTGATGCATATTTCCTACTGCTAATGAGTAAAAATGAATATATTCCAAGGCAGACTTGTATTATGTACTTCCATGTTTCCTCATTGCACTAAATTACTACTGACAGCATTATAATTCATACTAGACAACTTAGCCCGAGCAGGTGGTCATAATTTTCAAGAAACAACGTGATTTCAGATTATGCCTACAGGATTTTCAATATAATGGTTGATTCAACCTCCACAATTACACAAGAGGATTTCCGCAACAAAGTATTATATGTCAAATTTTACCAGCTGCACTACAAAAGTCTGCAAAAAGAGAAAAAGATATAGCATTGATTTCAACTTTTGTTAAGAACACAAAATAGGGGTGATGTATACAAAACAGCCCACATACTAAAAACAATAACTTAGCGGTTAGTTGACTATTGGTTGACTATTAACCAATCAAATGGTAGCTTTTAATTTATGTGCTGCATTGGACATAAAATGGTTGAACCTGGTTGACTTTCGTATTCCAGTTTTTTAAACGGTCATACATTCCTATTCCAACTGCGTTCTTCCATCATCCATATGTAAACGGTACGTGGCAGTTGAAAGTAAAAAAAATGGATGGGATGATGACTTGGATGGGGTAGGAAATTGTTGGATGCCCAACTTGAAAAACTTCCAAAACACAGAACAAGGGACAATGTCATCCCTATTTACAAAGATCCTCTTCTTCCTTCCTTCTGCACAAACTTTGTTCCTATTTACAGCACCTGCTGATCACTAGTGTTGCTCACGAATATTCGTATTGCGAATATTCGTTACGAATATTGCATATTCGATTATTCGCGAATAACTCGAATATCGCGGCCAAAATTTGCTATTACGAATATTCACATTTTTTCAAATTTTATTTTAAAACAGATCGCATCATAGTGATCTCCATCGACGTCTAAAAGCATTGCTGGTATGATTAGAGACCGTGGGCCGAGTAGCTAAGCTGAGGCGATCCTTTTATGTTGACGAATATTCGCTATCGCGAATATTCGTATTACGATTATTCGCGAATACTTTCTCCGCCCTTCTTTTGCATCAGAGACAATCAGAGTTCTCCTACCACAGTTGTCAGAGGTTAGCAACCTCCATAGCAACCAATAGGAACCTGCCTGCACGACCAGTATATAAGATCACTCCCAGCAGTATTTCAGTGCAGATTCACAAGGTGGCTAGAGAGAGTGGAGTGTTTCTGTGCGTTTTTCCAGTATCACATCTTCAAAGAATTTTCCATCTTTTGTCCCGTGTCATCATTTGGATTTCACCTCTTTAATGAAAATTAATAACTGTTTAACATAAAGACATTTAAGAGATGTCAACGTAAACGGTTTACTTGGCTTTTTTTTTAACTCAACAGAATCAGGGGCCCCAGTGTGCGGTTGATCTTTACCTAACTCAATACAGGTCAGTCTAGAGGAGAGATCTGTATTTTCCAAATCTATGGTTATTCAATATTTATTAAACTAATCAATATACAAATTGGTCAAAGTAAACCCTCAAATCTATATAATAATGTATTTATTTTATTAATACCTTGTTGTTAGTTGCAGGGTCCATTACGTAAAAATACACTTTTTCCAAAGGGCAGGTGAAATTGAATGTTTCAGAATTTCGCAATCAATTTCGCATTCGCATTAGCGAAATTTCGCAAAAATATTTTTTTTATAAAATATCACGAATATTCGATTTTAGCGAATATTTCACGAACATTCGTCTATATATTCGTGATATATCGCGAAATCGAATATGGCGTATTCCGCTCAACACTACTGATCACTCCTGGTGGAACGGCCGCGGACCGTTTTCATCGGACATGTCTGCTGGGAGGTTTTGGTCTGATGGTGTGTACACACCATCAGACCAAAATCCCCGCGGACAGAGAACGCGGTGACGTAGACGACACCGACGTTCTCTGACACGGAAGGTCAATGCTTCCACGCATGCGTCAAATCAATTTGACGCATGCGCGGGATTTCGGGCCAGCGGACATGTCCGATGAGTTGTACTAACCATTGGACATGTCCGACGGACAGGTTCCACCGGACAGGTTTCTTAGCATGCTAAGAAACTTTTGTCCACTGGAAACCTGTCCGCTAGGCCAGGAATCCGGTCCGCTAGGCCGTACACACGGTCGGACATGTCCGCGGAAACTGGTCCGCGGACCAGTTTCTTTGAATCAAAAAGCAAGTTTATTGTATACAGATAGGAATACAATCATATAATTGTACACAGACAGATCAACATTATTCGCAGTTTACAGGGAAGAATCAGGATATAATCCTATATCCAACATATCCATAAACAGTACAATCATGAGAAAGTGTTATACTTTACAGTACTGCATGTCATATGTAGCATCACCCTGGGAAACGTAATCTGACTGTGTGCAGATGCATCCGACTGCAATCTCAGGAGGTAAAAGAAAGTGAAATAAACTAAAGTTGGAAGGAAAGGGAGGAGGGTAAATAGGAGAGAAGGAGGAAAGAAAAGAGAAGAAGAGGAAAGAAAAAGAAAGAGAAAGAAAGAAAAAGAAAGAAAGAAAGAAAGAAAGAGAAAGAAAGAAAGAAAGAAAGCTGTGGACCTCTATCATATTCTCCGTGCCTTTTTAGGTTCTCCAATAAATGATGTAGCATGTTCCTCTCTCTCTCCCCACCCGCAGCACCATCACACTCCCTTTCACTAAAGTAAGATACTCTATCCCTGTAGCAATCTGTCTCTCACCAATTGCAAGGGACCCAGTCCCGGTACATCCAGCCATGGCTGCCACATATAGTAAAACTTTTTTAAGGCACCCCGGTGTTGATATGTTAGTTTCTCGCGTATTAAAATACTGTTAGCCTGTTTCACCCATTGCGCACCCGTTGGTACCCTAGGGGTGATCCACAGTTTAGCAATCTCCTTGCGGGCAAGATAAAGCAGTCGTAGCACTGCAGTATGGCCATTTGGTGATAGGTCAGGTAGTTCCAAGGCACCAAGGAGGCAGACCACTGGGTCAGTAAGAACTGGTATCTGAAACACCTGAGCTATAGTATCCAGAACAAATTTCCAATACCGAAATAGTTTGGGGCACTTCCACATCATATGCAGCAGATCTCCATTTTGTGCGGTGCATTTAGGGCACAAGGGGGTGTCTCTAAAGCCCCACTTGTGCAGCCTAGCCGGGGTCCTGTACACCCTGTGTAGTAGATATAAGTGGGACAGTCTCTGGGAAGCAGAGACTGAGACTAAGGGGGCAGATGTCAGACACAACTCCCAGGTTTCCCCGTCTATAGGTCCCAAGTCACGCTCCCACCCACGTCTACAAGGAAGTTTACTGGCATCATGTGTATGTTGAAGTAGCCTTGCATAGACCCGTGAAATCATGCCATTTCTATCCTCCGTGGAGAGCACATCTCTCATCAACGGGTGTGCTGTCACAACTAACGGGGAGAGTCTACTCTCGCACTGTACTGCGTGTCTCAACTGTAGATATTGATAGAATTGAGTGTTATGTAAGCCAAAGTCCTCTTTCATGGCAGCAAAAGTTTTAAAGACATTACCAGAGAACAACTGGGTGACGTAATGTATCCCAAGAATTTCCCATGAGCCGAAGCCCTTCAGAATAAAGAGTTCCCCCAGGTATTTATTTCTCCAGATTGGAGTGAACTGGCAGATTGATTTAAGTTTAAAAATACTTCTCACATACTTCCATAGTTTGTTCAACAGGCCTATTGTGGGAAAAGTATCAGGGAACTGGGTAAGACCAGCCTCCAGATACACCAGAGCCGGGAGAGCCGAATCCACCGGGACCATCAGTGACCTAATCGGGTCAGAGCTATCTACCACTCCCCAGTTGCCAAGATGTTGGAGTTGCGAGGCTATAAAATAGAATCTAGAGTGTGGGACTGCTAAACCCCCCTGGTCTTTTGTGAGCTGCAGTGAGTGTAGACTAATACGAGGTGATTTACCCCCCCAAATTAATTCCCTAAACTGAGAGTCTATCCGAGTAAACCATCTATGAGTGATCCAGATTGGGGAATTGTGAAAGATGTATAGGAGCTGAGGCGCCCATACCATCTTAATGAGGTTGACCCTACCAGTCACAGATAGTGGCAACTTCCTCCAGGCTGAACATTTTAGGCGGAGTTTCTGTAGCAATGGTGACAGGTTTTTGTCTAGGTAGTTAAGCGGGAATGGCGTGACTTGTATGCCCAAATATCGAAATTCATCCACCACAGCGATGTCCCTTGCGCACTCAGGCAATGGACCCGGCAGGGGATCTAAGGGCATAAGAACAGATTTGTTCCAATTGATAGTGAAACCCGAGAGCTGACCGAAGCCAGCAATCAGGTTCATGACATTTTGTAGAGAGTTGTCTGTGTCTCCCAGGTATATCAGAGTGTCATCAGCGTAGAGGGAAACCACATCTTTCCTAGGCCCTCTCTGAAACCCCACTATGTCCTGCATGTGCCTGATATGTATGGCCAATGGTTCGAGAGCCAGGGCAAACAGCAGGGGCGACAAAGGGCACCCCTGCCGAGTGCCCCTAGCGAGATGAAAGGGTTCTGATACTTCCCCATTGATGCGCATTCTCGCCGTCGGGGAGCTATACAGGAGCTGAACCCATTTCAAAAATGTGGGCCCCACCCCAAACCGAGCCAGGACCTCCCAAAGATAGGGCCATTCTACGCTGTCGAACGCCTTGGCGGCGTCCAACGATAGAACCGCCCTGTTACCCACATTATCTGGGGGGATTTGTAAGTTCAGGAAGAGTCTGCGCAGATTCTGTGAGGTAGACCTCGTTGGAATAAATCCAGACTGATCCCTGTGAATCACCTTTTGTATACATTTCGCCAACCTGCTAGCCAGAGCCCTGGCCAACAGCTTGACATCACATGTCAGAAGCGAAATTGGCCTGTAGGAGTCCGGTGACAAGGGTTCCTTACCGGGCTTCAGCAGAACCACCACAAGGGCCTCATTCATGGATGGGGGGAGGAAACCTGTGTCAAGTGCATGGTTATAGACCTTGAGTAAAGCAGGGAGGAGTTGGGTAGCATATCTTTTGTATACCTCAGATGGTAACCCGTCCGCCCCTGGGGCTCGGCCGTTTTTCGAGTGTGCCAGTGCTTCTAGTAGTTCCTCCTCAGTCAGAGGGGCATTAAGTAGAGCAACATCTGAGGCAGACAAAGACGGAATGGGGTATTTGTCTAGGAACGAGTGGATTTCGTCCTGAGTGGGATTAACTTTAGAGGAATAGACATCCTGAAAAAAAAGTTTAAAGGCCTCTATAACTTCTTTAGTTGAGTGGCAAGGGGACCCCGCGTGATTCGTGATCGACGCAATGTAAGATGATGACTGTTGTGATCTAGCGAGTAATGCTAACATATGGCCTGTGTTTTCACCTTCTTCAAAGTGACTCTGTTGTAGGAAAAAGCGTTTATTTTCAGCTAACTGCATGGACAGGTCTTTAAGTAAGGTTTGAGTCGCTAACCACGATCTTCTATTATCGTCTGTGGGGTCTGCAATATACTTGGCTTCAGAGGATCGCACCTCCTCTAACACTGACATTTCCCATTGCTTTGTAGACGTTTTAACCTTGGAGATTTCCCTAATAAATTGGCCTCTTAGGAAGGCTTTGGTCGTATCCCATACCACGTCTAATGCTGCAGTGTTCAAGTTTCGTTCAAGAAAATTTGTGAGAAGTTCCGGGATAGGGTCAGGATCTGGGATAAGTGATAGCCAAAAGGGGTTGAGCTTCCAGAGGGTGTTACCCCTGCGGGCCCCACACCTGATGTCTATTGAAAGTGGGGAGTGGTCCGATACCTGTCTGGGGTGATATTGGGAAGACTCCAACATTGGTAAAAGCAGATCATTCCCCAAACCTAGGTCAATTCTGGATAGACATCCAATAGAGGCAGACTGGCAGGAGTAAACTTTGGCCTCTGGATTATAGACCCTCCAAACATCTGTGAGACCCATTTCCGCCAGTAAACGGGCAAACGGAGTAGGCCCACTCCCTCCCTGCCCCCCCACCCCTCCCCGCGCAGACATCCTATCCCTAGCAGTATCTAGACAATTATTAAAATCCCCGATCACTAATACAGGTATACCCGTAAAGCGGGCCATGAAGTCAGTCAATATCTTCAATATGCTAGATGAAAAAGGAGGGGGAATATAAATTCCAGCCAAAATGCATTTGGTACCGTGTATACAACATAAGATAAAAATATACCTTCCATCCGGATCAATTTGCGTTTTCAGGGCAGTGAACTGTGTGCCCTGCTTGACCAGGATACTCACCCCCCTCGAGTACACTGAGAAAGTGGAATGAAATTGGTGGCTAAATTGCCTTACCGCAAATTGGGGCGTGGAGGTCGGGGGGAGGTGAGTCTCCTGCAGACAAATAATATCAGCAGCTATCCGCCTGATCGTGCGAAGCACGGCCAGGCGTTTAACCGGGTTGTTTAGTCCCCTTACATTCCAGGACATAAATCTAGTCAGTGCAGCCATTGTAGTATAGGAACAGGTAAAACATGTATGGGAATGATAGTACTACAGTGCTGAGTAGCAGGACAGTAGTGCAGACCGGCAAGGAGAACATGGACCCGGACAGTGCATGCGATACATGCGACATTGGTAGCAAAAATAAGGCAGAGGACATCATATAATAGGTACTTGAGGTAGTCACAAGAGAGAGGACAAATTCAGGGTGTGGTCGGAACATGACGGGTAGAAATGGTCCCACAGCAAGGGTGTCCAGTAGGTGAAAAGATAGTAAAAGGGAGAACAAGGTCATATAACCATAGGCCAACATGGCCAAACTTATGTGCCCGTAGGCGAGGTGGGGCCTAAGCCAGATCCACATGGGGGCAACAGTGGAAGTGCACCAAAGCGTTCAAACTTCTCAACAGCTAAAACGAATAGCCCAATTAGTGGAGTGTGGATTAAGCATCAGCAGCTTCTCCGCCTTGGAACAAGAGCAAACAGGTATTTATCAGTAGTAATTGAATCGGTGTATCACCCATCCTGTTGAGCGCGGCGTTGGATACGACCATCCCGGAGTGAGCGTTCCTCTCTGTCCAGCCATTGTGCGGCTGAAGACGGAAGGTCAAAAAAGTGAACGGAGCCCAGCGCTTCTACCCTTAGTTTGGAGGGATATAGCATAGCATACTTTATGTCCAGAGCCCTGAGACGGCGTTTAATGTCTATAAACTTAGCACGTTGCTTTTGTAACTCAGCTGAGAAGTCAGGGAAACAAGAGATTTTTGCATTATCTATCTTCATGGCTTCAGGTTTGAGCCTGGCATTGCGTAGTATAGCATCTCTATCCTTATAATGGAGCAGTTTGAACAGAAAGGGTCTTGGAGGGGCCCCCGGTGGCAGAGGCCGGGAAGGCACTCTATGTGCTCTCTCAACTGAGAATAATGGAGTGAAAGCCTCTTTGCCAAAAGCAGTCACCAGCCAATTTTCAATAAACTCGACAGGGTTCTTTCCTTCAGCTCTTTCAGGCAAACCCACCAGCCTCACGTTATTCCTTCTCATTCTGTTCTCTAATTCCTCTAAACGGGATGAATGCTGAGTAAGGAGATGGTTGTTGTATGAGAGATCCCTTTGCATGGGGGCCATGTCATCCTCTATGGAGCTTATCCTGCCTTCTACAGCAGAGGTTCTTTCCCTCAATTTTTGTGCATCTTGCCTCAGAAATGTTATTTCAGCCTTAACCCCTTTGATGTCAGCAGTCAGGGCAGTTAGGGACGTATTGCATGTGTTAATAGCTGCAAAAATGTCTCTGAGTGAGGGCTCACTATCAGAAGCAGGACTGGGGAGAGACTGCGGCCTAGTGGGGTTGCCATTAGGTGTACTCACGTCACTCCATGTGAATTCCGGGCCTCCGCCATCCTCCAGGGGGACAGTATCGTCCGCATCGGATGAACCCCCGGATCTCTCGTTCTGCCTCTCTGGGTAAGTGCCGGGATCTGTAGCCAGTACTCTGGAAAAGAGCCTCTCCGCTCCATCCCTGTGCTTTTCTTTGGCGGTGCGGGAGGCCTGCGCGCCATCTTGGATCGCCATGCTGTCTGCGGTCCGGGACGTAGTTTGCTTCCTATTCGCCGACATCCTCCTCGGATCTAGGAACGGAGGGCACCGGGGTGGTCAGGGCTCTGTTCTGAAGCGATCGGGCTTCAAAACCAGGCAGGATGGGTGCTAGTAAGGATGGATGTCAGGAGATTCGGCGGAGCGAGCTGAAAGTGCGTCCGGTTACATCAGCTGCCTGGCCACGCCCCCCCCGCGGACCAGTTTCAGCAGACATGTTCGGTCGTGTGTACGAGGCCTCACAGTCACTTTGTTAAAGGAACACTAAAGTTAAAAAATGTTTTTTGGAAAAATAACAAACATGTTATACTGTGCAGCTCGTTTTGCACAGAGTGGCCCCGAACACTGTCTTCTGGGGTCCCTCGGCGGCTGTCTTGTCTCCTCCTCGCAAGAGCTTTCCACCTTCATGCGAGCGAGCTCACATGGTGGAAAGCTTTTACAGGCACACTCCCGTGAAATAGCGGCGGGCATAGCCGCCGACTGTATCACTCGGCCCCACCCCCCGGCGCGCCGTATCATCGGATGTGATTGACAGAAGCGCCAGCCAATGGCTGCACTGTTATCAATCCGTCCAGCCTAGCCAATCAACGGCCAGGCTGGGAATCAAAGAGGATCCCGGGGACGTGCGCGGGACTTTCGAGGGGTGAAGTAAGTAAAACGGGGGTTTGGGGGGGCCAGTACCGTCGGATGTTTTTTCACCTTAATGCATAGGATGCATTAAGGTGAAAAAACATGAACCTTTACAACTCCTTCAATTCAGGAACAGCCCATTACAGGCTAGGAACTTCCCACCCCTTTGTGGATAATTTAGACCATTGTGGAGCGAACAGAATCTCTCATGACCTTCTGCTTCTTTGTAGACACTGAGCCCAGTTCTACCGCTGCAGAAAATGCTAGCCTGTCTGGCTGCCACCAGCCCATCTGGCTGCCACCAGCCCGCCTGGCTGCTTGCTTTACCTAGTCCTCCAGATGGCACACACACATGGAAATTCCCCAGGGCAAAGTTGGATCTACTCACTGTCTCTCCTTTCTCTCTCTGTTACCTCTCTGGCTTGAATCCCTCCAACTGCCTCCTGTGGTGGGATCCTTCCAGGCCAGCCTCCCAAGCTCCAGCCCAAGGTAAACCCCCCTCCCCCAGTAAGGGGTCCTTGAAGGGCCACTGACAGCCTCCCTCAGAACTGCTTCTCCATCTTCCACCTGAACTCCCTGAACATGGCCCATGTCTATTTATGGGTTTCTCAGTCCCATATACATAATTACATAGTAGATGAGGTTAGAAAAAGACACAAGTCCATCAATTCCAACCTATGTGTGTTATTATACGTCAGTATTACATTGTATATCCCTGTATGTTGGGGTCGTTCAGGTGCTTATCTAATCATTTTTTTAAACTATCGATACTCCCCGCTGAGACCACCGCCTGTGGAAGGGAATTCCACATCCTTGCCACTCTTACAGTAAAAAACCCTCTACATAGTTTAAGGTTAAACCTCTTTTCCTCTAATTTTAATGAGTGGCCACGTGTCTTGTCAAACTCCTTTCCGCAAAAAAGTTTTAACCTTATTGTGGGGTCACCAGTACGGTATTTGTAAATTGAAATCATATCCCTTCTCAAGCGTCTCTTCTCCAGAGAGAATAAGATCTAGTAACCCTGACCCAGATTTATTGACCCACAGCCATCTATGTTTTTCCTACTCTCACTACTAGGAGATGCCCCTGTAGACGTCCTATTGGATCGAAACACATTGGACCATGCATTTTGCTCCCCATATTGCTTTTAATACTTATGAATTGTGATCACCTTTTTTTATATTTTATTATGTATATTGTTTTTTTCATTAAAACCTCTTTATGACCTACACCATTGGAGCCCCCATTTTTTTCTTCTCTTTACATGAATTTGTGGAAGATAAGTTTTTTTTGAGCCTTCTCCAGTTGGTTTTCAGTACCCATGCCAGGGTTCTCACTTACCTGAACCAGATCGTGTTTGGATGCTTGGAGGATCTTGATTGCCATACCCAAGGTTTACTAGGATCTTCAGTATTGGAGTAGTCGTGGCCGATGAACATCTGGTCTTCCTGCCCTTTCCAGGGTTGACGATATCTGACTACCTAGGAGGTAGACTCCATTTCCTTCTGGACTTCCGGTGACATCTCTGTGGGACATTCCAAGCTCGATCGATCCACTGTCGTACGACATTTGGGTCCAACAGTTGCGGTAAGCGCATATGTATTCCACCTCATATTTGAAGATTTCTGTTGGGAAGTTCCTCACCATCTCATGACATCTTCATCATTTTATTGTTTATGGACACTACATTACATTGTTGTTTATATTGTTCACTTTATTGATTTTAATTTCACATTTTGTTGTGGTGCAATTTTTGCCATTACATCCTTTGTGTCACAATATATGGTCACACCCCATTAGGTGTAAACAGCCATTTCTTTTTGGCTCACACGTAGCACTACATTACCATCCACACTACTAGGAGCACACACTAGATGGTACTACATCTAATATAAGTTTTACCATATAATGTAATTTCAAAAATAATTTTCAATATATTTAAATATGTAATTTTCATTAAAATAATACTTGGTAATCGTGCTATGACTGTCCTTGTTTAAGCGCTTCCTTTTATAAGGTGGCAATACTCTGTCCCTGCCTTCTACTCTACTGTGTCTCTTGCTTTTGTGTTATAACCCTCTTGAAGGACTTGTGATTGAGTTTACCAGTGCCCACGTCTACACGCATTTCATAACTATGTGGTTACCCTCAGGAAGCCTTCTCTGAGGCCTCGTACACACGACCGTTTTCCTCGACAAAATCCATCAAGAAACTTGGTGGCAGAGCTTTTTTGCAGAGGAAAACGGTCGTGTGTATGTTTTTCGTCGAGAAAACTGTCGAGGAACTCAACGAGAAAAAAAGAGAACAGGTTCTTATTTTCTTCGACCGGAGTCTCAATTTCCTCGTCGTGTTCCTCGTCGGGCTGGTTTTCGACGAGAAACACGTTCGTGTGTATGTTAACAAACCCGCGCATGCTCAGAATAAAGTATGAGATGGGAGCGCATCTTCGGTAAAAGTAGCGTTTGTAATGGAGATAGCACATTTGTCAAGCTGTAACAGTCTGAAAAGTGCAAATTGTCTCTTACCAAACTTTTACTTAACATGCAGTAACATGAGATTAGCAAAAGCAGCCCCAAGGGTGGCGCTAGTGGAATCAAACTTCCCCTGCCGTTGTATGTGTTGTACGTCACCGCGTTTAAGAAAGAGGAGATTTGATCTCGACCGTGTGTACGCAAAGCAAGCTTGTCAAGTTTTTCGACAAGCCTAACAAGGAACTCGTCGAGGAAAACGATGTTTCATTTACGACAAGTTCCTTGGTCGTGTGTACGAGGCCTAACAAATACAATGGAACCATCTATGGAGTGCATATAGAAAGTGGCTGCAAAGAGGCCTTAGGACACTAGGATACAACAAAGGACGAAAAAAGGTGAAAACATTAAAAATTGTTTAGGATATATGGCACTTTACCAAACTAAAAGCCATTTATTTTAGAGTTCAACCTCAATGCCCCGTACACACATTAGGAAATTCCGACAGCAAAAGCCTGATGTGAGCTTTTGAACGGAAATTCTGACCGTGTGTATGCTCCATCGGACTTTTGCTGTCGGAATTTCCGCCAGCGAAAGATTGAGAGCTGGTTTTCAAATTTTCGGACGGAAAATCCGATCGAAAATCAAAACTCCAACGCATGCTCGGAAATAATTCAACGCATGCTCGAAAGTATTGAACTTCATTTTCTCAGCTCATCGTAGTGTTGTACGTCACTGCATTCTTGGCAGTCTAAAGTTCAGAGAACTTTTGTGTGACCGTGTGACCAAGGTTTATCCGACGGAAAATCCGATCGTGTGTACAAGGCATTCGTTTTTTAGCTAATATTAGTGCTAGTGATAAACTTTTTACGCATGATCAGAACTAAGACCAAGTACAATAAAAAAGTGAGTGCACACAAAAAGTGAACCATCAAAAAATGTGCACAGGGACACTGCTTTTGATCCCCTGGGACACCAGACTCCTGACAGTTACTGGGGCACTTGAGGCCCACCTGGTCAAAACCAGGTGGACTCCATTCTTCAGGGGACCTGCCGAGGCAAGGTCCACTTAAGTACTAAATAGTGCTACCCTGAAGGGAGACCCCATGGGAGGGAGAGAACATAACCACAAGCTGCCCACCACAAGGCCATGAGCCCACAGTGCTGTGCAAAAATTTTAATAAACAAGTCCTGGGGGGTGCCAATGTGTGGAACAATGGCTGCCTAGACTTAAACACTGAACCAGATTCTGGCCTGGATTGGGGTAATTTGGAGTAAGAGCATATTCGCAATGGATCCTTTGGACCCATTTATAGGTACCTGAGAGAGAGAGAGAGAGAGAGAGAGCATGGTCTTCTTTCCCCTCACTCACAGTCCTCCTTTAACCCTAATTCCCTAAACCCTCAGCAAATCAACAACATCTGGGCCACTTATGGGCCAAAGGGCAGGCTCTCCTTTGGACTTGTAAGGGACCTCTTTTTGCCAGTTCACCCCAAGCAGGACAGGCTTCACATATCTACTTTGCAATGTGAATCCCAGCTTCCTCACCACAGAACTGCTGGTGAGGTCAGTAGAGTATTTAGGTTTTGTGCTGTTCTAGGCCTGACTAAACTCATGCACCCCCTAATTTAAATATGACCCACCCCTTCCTGTCAAGGCCACACCCCTAGCTGTTTAAGACCCACCCTAAAATTTTGGAGTGGGGACACTAGTTCCCTTAATTTGCATAGATTTCCTCTCACTTCCTGTTTGGCTATGGGGCAGGAAGTGAAGGGAAATCTCTGCAATGGGACAGGGATGGCAAAAAATAAACTGACAGGGGCTATAACCCTCCCTTACTCTATCCAAAATGAAAAAAAAGTGTTGCCTATAGTTCTACTTTAAGCACAAATTTCTGATAATTTTATAGAAAGGACTAAGAAGGTATAACCATGCCAATGGTACAGCACAATATATATATAGCACAGTGAGGAAAGGTTTGTGGTCCAGGATAATAGGCCAGTCAAAATTAGAAGTTGAACCCCCCCCCAGTTGCGGAATGCCGAGCGCCCTTATACCGGAAGCAGTGTGGCCGCTTTATGGGGACGCTAGACTAATTTGCCTCTCAGCCCAGTCCACCCCATAAAGTTTAGCGCAAACCAGCAGGGACTCTTTCCTTGCTGCCCTAGGCCTGGGCCTTGTTGGCCTAGGCCAGGATACAGCATTGGGTGAGGTGGATTTGCTGAAAAGCTTTATCACAAATTACAGATTATTATAACAAAGTCCCTACATGTACCTTCACTATCCAGCAACATAGAGCCGTGTTGGGACTAGTCTTGACAAACAGGCACAATGTGCCTAATTATGTGTGAAATTTGCAATAACTATGCAAATGCTATTGTTAAGTATGCAAATATCAGAAAATAAAGCAAAAGCGTCTTTGTGAATTTCTCACCTTTGCTAAATAAAGACAGAAAAAAAAAAATCAACTCATAACTCATTTTTAAATTGCCCCCATTCAATTCTGAGTTTGACTTGCATGGCACAAGTGCAGAGCAGAGTTCCAGGATGGAAAACCTGGCATATAAATACATCAGACTTTCCACGTCCTGAAGACACCACGCGAGTGACTTGCTAATTCATTACGGTGTTGTAATGCATGCAGAATTTATGGCTGCAGCCTACAGTACGTTAATAATTTTTACTGATTGACAGATTATAAAAGGCATGAAACTGCTAATAATGAGCCAGCGAACATAGTGGAAAGGCAAATCTATCTTACTGAAATGTTAGATTGTTATAAAGTTTTAAATAAGATTCAGTTCAAGTCATTTGTATAATATTCACAGTAATGATTACCATACTTATTATCATTCTTATTTATTCCATATCTACCAGGCTTCGGTCAATTAAGCTGCATAGTAAGGAAATAATATAATAAATTCAGGATTTCATATAGGATGTGTCCAGCTAATAACGGTGGTAGTATAGGAATAACTTTAAGGGCCCACTTTAAGTGGTTTTTTTTTGTATAATCTGTATTTATTGAGAAAAACATGTATACACAAATATCTTTTAGAATACGCAGCGAATCACAATTACAATGGGAGGATGTACTTAGAAATCCCTTTTACCCATATCAGTGTAAAATGTATCCCTCATCCAAGATGGCCACTACAGCTTCCTGGATGCTGGGAGCTCAGATGGGGGCGGTACCATTTGTGTATAAGAGATATAAATAGCAGTGAGTCAACATGCCGCTCGTGCCCCAGGACGAAGTTAATTGTGACGAAACGGCGTAGGGTAGAGGCGTGCTGACGTCATCATTACATACAGTGTCCCAGAGTGAACGGGCTGTGTTAGCCGGCCGGCTACATATTTTTCACATGTGAATTTTTCTCTACTTATTGTAAGTGCGATTTTAAATTTTCTTCTTTCCTTCTTCACCTTGGCTAATCACTATTGATCATCTGTGAGGGGTGAGAGATCTTTCGGATACCGGATATCTTGCTGCATAGACCCCCAGGCTGGGTAGAAAGCCACACGCCAACAGAAGATCTCTGGTTGGGATCTTCCCTTTCGGTAAGAGGCAGTGTGTTTGGAAGGTGAAGGACTATCTTTCTATCATTTCACTGTTCTATGGTTCCCTTTGGTTTGATGTCACCATTGTATCTGAAGGAGAGCAGTATGTTTTAACCACCGAACTATCATCTGATGCATCCTTTGCTTGAAAATAAGACATTGATGTTTTTTTTTTTTGATTGATTGATTGACTTTTTTCATCTTTTTCACTGGGACTCACTGAAACATATTGCGAACAGGGTCACCTGTTCGTTTTAAGTGATTTCAATTTATCAATAGCCTAATGTTCACAATTACGTATGCTAGTTGAAATTTTTTTTATCACGTTATTTGCGTGGCTTATTTTTGCTTTACAAATATAAGTGCAACTTATGTCAAACATGGTCCACTTTGAGCATACATACCGGTACAGTGCAAAAGGTACAACAGAGCAACTGAAGAACAAGGTACCATTTCCTAGATATTTATAACTGAACCGTCAAGGAGAGCCTACCCCTCCTACCCAACTTGCTTACTCGTCCACCATCAAATCCTGGGGTCTTGGACCCAACTATTCAAGGAGCCCCCACATCCCAGCGCCCCATATGGGGAGGGGGGCCAAATGGCCTCCATCAGACCCTCCCGGACCGAAATTCGCCCCATAGGCACATAGAAGGTAGGGGCCCCGCACAACTAGGAATCTCCTCGTCCAAACAGAAGGAGAAAAGACCACAGCTGCACAATGAGATCAGACCCAGTCAAGGGGCCAACCCTGGCGGCAAGAAAACAACCTGAGCTGAGCATCTACGCAGGGATCCATGTATTAACTCCCAAAAAGAGCAAGGAAATAAAAACTGAAAAGAAAACAACAAAAACAAAAAACAAAACAAAACAAAAAGCAGACAAACAGACAAACAGACAATGACAGGAGATAGTAGGGTAGAAAATCCAGAAAAAATAAAACAGAGAAAAATAAATAGGGGGGATATGACTACCTCCACCAGTCACGCTCCCACAGGGTCACACGGCTCTGCCAATTAAAGAAAGACTGTTATCGCTCAGCGCAGTATCAAACTCCTGCATCTCCTGTCTCCGTCTCCAGGGCCTGCGCCACGTCACCCCTACCTTCCCTAAGTGAGGGCTCCGCGAGTTCCAATAAGGCGATGTCTAGACTAGAGGGAACAAACCCTCCACCTGAAGTATGCTGCAGCCAAGCAGCCCAAATGGATTGAAAGCGCTCACCTGCGCCATTGCAGTTCGCCACCCATTCCTCAGCCTCCTTGATCTCCCGCACCTTCTTGAACCATTCCTCGAGGCCGGGAACACTTTCAGTGTTTTAACTATTGGGATTTTGACGTGCTAATATATGGGGGGGCCACCAATATGTGGTGGCCCCCCCCCGTAAAAAATATAATGTCAGTTCCCATCTCAGTGCATTTTGAAAAATAGAAAAATACAACACATGTTTTTAATGCATTAGAAGGCCCATGGAAGTCAATAGCAGCACATCAGTACACATATGACATACATTTTGATATGTTGGCAACAGGTACCAACAAGCCTCGGGCAGTGGCTATTTATTAAAGAGGAGTTCCACCTAAAATTGGAACTTCCTCTTAACCCACTCCTCGCCCCCTTACATGCCACATTTGGCATGTAATTTTTTTGGGGGGGGAGTGGGGGCTTCAGGAGAAGGGGACTTCCTGTCCCACTTCCTCCTTCCGCCGAGGGGCAGGAAAGGCGATTAGCTTAATCGCCTTTTCACAGCCCCTCCCTGTAGGCGAGCGCCTGTCCAATCGGACGGCGCCGCGCCGCTCGCGCATGCGCAGTGCCTCTCGCGCATGCGCAGTGGGTGCCCGGCCGTGAAGCCGAAAGCTGTCACTGCCGGGTGCCCGCACTAAGAATGAAGACGCCGACCGGCAAGGGGGGGCGAGGAGCGGAGCCCCGGCCGGCGAGGAGCTGGAGCCGTGGAGCAGGTAAGTGTCAGTTTATTTAAAGCCAGCAGCTACACTTTTTGTAGCTGCTGACTTTTAATAAACTTAAAAAATGGGTGGAAAACCCCTTTAACTCTAGCCACTTGTGGGCGTTCACTCAAAGGAAGCTCTTTTAACCTTCTGCCCACTGGGCCATTTTATCCCCTTCCTGCCCAGGCCAATTTTCAGCTTTCAGCGCTGTCACACTTTAAATGACAATTGCGCGGTAGTGCAACACTGTACACCTATGACATTATTATTTATTTTTTTCACACAGATAGAGCTTTCTTTTGGTGGTATTTGTTTACCACTAAGTTTTTTAGTTTTTGCTAAACAAACAAAAAAAGACTGAAAATTAACCACTTAAGCCCCGAACCATTTGGCTGGTTAAAGACCACTTTTTACGATTCGGCACTGCGTCGCTTTAACTGACAATTGTGCGGTCGTGCGACGTGGCTCTTAAACAAAATTGGCGTCCCTTTTTTTCCCACAAATAGAGCTTTCTTTTGGTGGTATTTGATCACCTCTGTGGGTTTTATTTTTTGCGATATAAACAAAAATAGAGCGACAATTTTGAAAAAAAAAACAATATTTTTTACTTTTTGCTGTAATAAATACCCCCCAAAAAATAATAGTTTAGGCCGATACGTATTCTTCTACATATTTTTGGTAAAAAAATTGCAATAAGCGTTTATCGATTGGTTTACGCAAAAGTTATAACGTCTACAAAATAGGGGATAGTTTTATGGCATTTTTATTAATATTTTTTTTTTTTTACTAGTAATGGCGGCGATCAGCGATTTTTATTGTGACTGCGACATTATGGCCGACACATCGGACACTTTTGACACCATTTTGGGACCATTGTCATTGTTACAGCGATCAGTGCTATAAAAATGCACTGGTTACTCTATAAATGACACTAGCAGCGAAGGGGTTAACCTGTAGAGGGCGCTAAAGGGGTTAAGTGTGTCCTAGGGAGTGCTTGTAACTGTTAGGGGGCGTGGCTTGCAGTGACACGTCACTGATCGTTGTTACCGATGACAGGGAACACGATCAGTGACAGTGTCACCTAGGCAGAGCGAGGAGACATCTCCCCGTTCTTCAGCTCTGTGACCCGATCGCGGGACACGGGCAGCGATTAGGTCCGCTGGTCCCACGGGAGCGGTCTCCAAGCTCACGGCATGGTCGCGAGCGCACTGCCAGAGGTGCACGACCACACGGTATTGCAAATTAAAGGAGACGTACTTGTACGCCCATTTGCGCAGCCATGCCATTCTGTCGACGTACATCATCGTGCGCCGGTCGGGAACCGGTTAAAAAGAAAAAAAAACATGTTTCATAGTTTGTTATAAAATTTGCAAACAGGTAATTTTTCTCCTTCACTGATGGGCACTGATAGGCACTGATGAGGCGGCACTGATGGGCACTGATGAACTGGTGCTGGTGGGAACTGATAGGCGGCACTGATGGGCATTGATGAGGCGGCACTGATAGGAACTGATAGGCGGCACACTATGGGCATTGATGAGGCGGCACTGATAGGAACTGATAGGCACTGATGAGGCAGCACTGATGTGAACTGATAGGCGGCACTGATGGGCACTGATGAGGCGGCACTGATGGGCACTGATGAGGCGGCGCTGATGGGCACTGATGAGGCGGCACTGATGGGCACTGATGAGGCGGCACTGATGGGCACTGATGAGGTGGTGCTGGTGGGAACTGATAGGCAGCACTGATGGGCATTGATGAGGCGGAACTGATAGGGGGCACACTATGGGCATTGATGAGGCGGCACTGATAGGAACTGATAGGCGGCACACTATGGGCATTGATGAGGCGGCACTGATAGGAACTGATAGGCACTGATGAGGCGGCACTGATGGGAACTGATAGGCGGCACTGATGAGGCGGCACTGATGAGGTGGTGCTGGTGGGAACTGATAGGCTACACTGATGGGCATTGATGAGGCAGCACTGATAGGAACTGATAGGGGGCACACTATGGGCATTGATGAGGCGGCACTGATAGGAACTGATAGGCGGCACTGATGGGCACTGATGAGGTGGTGCTGGTGGGAACTGATCAAGAGGCCCTGATGAGGCTGCACTCATAGGTGGCACTGATGGGTATTGATAGGTGGCACTGAAGGGTACTGAGAGGTGGCACTGATAGGCGGCACTGATGGGCACTGGCAGGCGGCACTGATAGGCAGCACTGATAAGTGCAAACAGATGATGAGGCACTGATTGGTAGCACTGATGGGCACTGATTGGTAGCACTGATGGGCACTGATTGGTAGCACTGATGGGCACTGATAGGTGGCACTCGTGGGCGCTGATTAGCAGTACTAATGGGTACTGACAGGTGGCACTGATGGTCACTGATGAGGCGGCACTGATAGGAACTGATAGGCGGCACACTATGGGCATTGATGAGGCGGCACTGATAGGAACTGATAGTCAGCACTGATGGGCACTGATGAGGCGGCACTGATGAGGTGGTACTGGTGGGAACTGATCAAGAGGCCCTGATGAGGCTGCACTCATAAGTGCCACTGATGGGTACTGAGAGGTGGCACTGATAGGCGGCACTTATGGACACTGGCGGGCGGCACTGATAGGCAGAACTGATGGGCACTGATTGGTAGCACTGATGGGCACTGATTAGCAGTACTAATGGGCACTGATAGGTAGCACTGGTGGGCACTGATTTTCAGCACTGGTCGGCAATGCTGGCATCGATGTCCCATTAACAGAAGCCAGTTATCAACTTTCCTCTTTCCTCCTCACGCACTCAGCGCAATCATTTTTTGCAACGTATTTCCATTTTTAAATTAAGACAAATAAATAGATAAAATAGTACTCATGTGTTTTGCCCAGTTCTATTTAAAGAGTTCTTACTAAAAGTTTTACAAAATGTAGTTTAAGTGTTTTCCGCCTCTGACCAGCCTGAGGAACCCGGACCCTCTAAAGTCTCTGATTTCAGGCGCTAGCGCAGGCAAGAATGCGGGGAGTGAAATCTAGCCGATTATATTCCGGAAAGTTAAACTGTTATTGGGTTGTAACAGGGAAATATTAACTTAACCAACTAGACAGCCCTCTGGAATTTCCTCTCTCCCTCTAATAGAGCCGGGAATCTAAGACTTGAAAGAGCAAATATTTAAAATTGTCCCACTTTTATGAACTGTGATTCCAGCGTAGATAAAAATTCAGTGACTGGGGGACAGATTTATAAGCTGAACTTTCCATAGACATCTACACAGCCATTGGATTTTAACTTGTAGTTAGCGTGCGCCGTTAAACGCCCAAAATATTTGGACAAGTTGTATGCGGAGACTGTACTGCTTTATAGCTCTGAATGGCGCAATCTGTTTGCTTAGAAAATAATTTAGGGCACCCTTACATGAGCGCCAACATCAGCAAGCGGTATCACTAATCTGAGAATGGCTTGTGATCATTTGGCATTGTAAAAGGTTAAAATGCGTCTGTGCTCAATAAAATCCTTAAACTGGCCTCAAGATTCTGGTGTCCTTAACCACTTAACCACTTAAGACCCGGAAGTTTATGCAGGTAAAGGACCTGGCCAGTTTTTGCGATTCGGCACTGCGTCACTTTAACTGACAATTGCGCGGTCGTGCGACGTGGCTCCCAAACAAAATTGGCGTCCTTTTTTTCCCACAAATAGACCTTTCTTTTGGTGGTATTTGATCACCTCTGCGGCTTTTCTTTTTTGCGCTATAAACAAAAATAGAGCGACAATTTTGAAAAAAAAACAATGGGCTAGATTCAGCATTGATTTACGCCGGCGTATCTATAGATACTCCGCGTAAATTCAAAGCTGCGCCAGCGTATTTTCTTTCTGTATTCAGAAAGCAAGATATGCCGGAATTAGGCTAAGATCCGACTGGCGTAAGTCTCTTACACCGTCGTATCTTAGGGTGCATACTTACGCTGGCCGCTAGGTGGCGCTTCCGTCGTTTTCGGCGTAGAATATGCAAATGACCTAGATACACCGATTCACAAATGTACGTGCACCCAGCGGAATTTTTTTTACGTCGTTTGCGTAAGGCTTTTCCGGCGTAACGTTGCTCCTGTTTCTATGAGGCGTACGCAATGTTAAGTATGGACGTCATTCCCGCGTCCAATTTTGAATTTTTTACGTCGTTTGCGTAAGTCGTTCGCGAATAGGGCTGGACGTAATTAACGTTCACGTCGAAACCAATACGTCCTTGCGGCGTACTTTGGAGCAATGCACACTGGGATATGTATATGGACGGCGCATTCGCTGTTCGTAAAAAACGTCAATCACGTCGGGTCACCACCCATTTACATAAAACACGTCCCCATCATACTCATTTAAATTAGGCGCGCCTACGCCAGCCCCATTTACGCTACGCCGCCGTAACTTAGGAGGCAAGTGCTTTGTGAATACAGCACCTGCCTCTCTGATTTATGGCGGCGTAGCGTAAATACGATACGCTACGCCGCCGTACAAATGCGCCGCCCTACCTGAATCTAGCCCATAATTTTTTACTTTTTGCTATAATAAATATCCCCAAAAAATATATAAAAAAAAATGTTTTCCTCAGTTTAGGCCGATATGTATTCTTCTACCTATTTTTGGTAAAAAAAAAATCGCAATAAGCGTTTATCGATTGGTTTGCGCAAAATTTATAGCGTTTACAAAATAGGAGATAGTTTTATTGCATTTTTATTAATATATTTTTTTTTTACTACTAATGGCGGTGATCAGTGATTTTTTTCGTGACCGCGACATTATGGCGGACACGCAAAAAAAGGGGGAAAAAACTGCGCTAATCTGGAAATATGAATATAAAGTGAGCAGCTACATAAGCAATGTGACAAAAATTGAATAGAAATAGTGAAGAAATGTGTAGCGCTAGTAATAAACACTTATAGAAAAATACATAAGTGGAAGCCATGGATCAATGTAATTAAATCACAGTGGCCTGTGAATGAGTGTCCTTTAAAATAAACACAAACAAAAGTCCATCAGTAGGAGGTATATGGCCGCATCATCGTCATGGAAAGGACATTCTGCACGATAAAACAGGAGTAGATGGAATACTCTTACCGGATAGCATGGATCTGCTTGTCAGCGACAGGAGATCATAAACGCATGGAAGAACGCCACTCGAATCTGCTCGGCTGGACGGGGGCCCAATGGTAGACTCCACACAGGATATCCAGATGAATGGCTGTAGTCCTGGACTGGAAACTCACCGTGGGTGTACTCGCTCAGACTCAGATTCTCAGACAGGAACAGAAGGTCAACTTGTTTCAAAGTGACAATCGGTGGTGTAAAAAAGTGGTATCCACTAAAGGAAGGTGAGCACAATCGTGGAGTATGAAAAACTTTGTATCCAAGCAGGTCATGCAGGAGAAAGAAAAAACAATGCTCTGGATGGTGCAGGTAAAAGAGGATAGGTTTTATTGTTATAAAACCAAATTACATTAAAAGTGATCACTTTAGCATAAAATTGATAAAAGCAATATGGGGAGCAGGTATAGCAAGCCCGACGCGTTTCGTCCAACTGGACTTCAACTGGGGCATCTTATGGCGGACACATCAGACAATTTTGACACATTTTTGGGACCATTGTCATTTTCACAGCAAAAAATGCTATAAAAATGCATTGTTTGGTGTGAAAATGACAATTGCAGTTTGGGAGTTAACCACTAGGGGGTGCTGAAGGGGTTAAGTGTGACCTCATATGTGTTTCTAACTGTAGGGGGGGCGGGGCTGGACCTGTGATGTCATTGATCGTGTTCCCCTATATCAGGGAACACACGATCAATGACATTGCCACAACGAAGAACAGGGAAGGTGTGTTTACACTCACCTCTCCCCGTTCTCCAGCTCCGGAGGACCGATCGCGAGACACTGGCGTCAATCGGGTCCCGCGGGTGCGGTCACGGAGCTGGGCTTAAAGGGCCACGTACAGGTACGTGGATGTGCACAGCCGTGCCATTCTGCCGACATATATCGGTGTGAAAGGGTCCTTAAGTGGTTAAGGACCGAGACGCTTTTTGAGATTTGGTGTTTACAAGTTAAAAACATTTTTTTTCTTTTGCTAGAAAATTACTTAGAACCCCCAAACATTATTTTTATATTTTTTCTAACACCCTAGAAAACAAAATGGCGGTCGTTACGGTGTGACATTTGTCACACAGTATTTGCGCAGCGGTCTTACAAGCATGCTTTTTTTTAAAAAAGAAATCACTTTTTTTAATTAAAAAATAAGACAACAGTAAAGTTAGCCCAATTTTTTATATTGTGAAAGATAATGTTATGCCGAGTAAATTGATACCCAACATGTCACGCTTCAAAGTTGCACCCGCTTGTGGAATGGCGACCAAAAATGTTACCCTTAAAAATCTCCATAGGTGACGTTTAAAAAATTCTACAGGTTGCATGTTTGGTGTTACAGAGGATGTCTAGGGCTAGAATTATTGCTCTCGCTCTAACGATCGCGGCGATACCTCACATGTGTGGTTTGAACACTGTTTTCATATGCGGGCGCTCAGGGGCGGACTGACAACTCATGGGAACCCCGGGCAATAGAAGATTATGAGGCCCCCGGGACTACAGATGGCCACAATGCCAGGAGGCAGTGCAGAGGTGGGGAAGCTAAAATCTCTGGATTTTCACATCAAAAGCATGTCGGTATCGGACATATAAGGGACAGATGAAAAAAAATAAATAAATTTACACTGTACATACTGTCCCTGGTTTTACTGAGCCTGGCAACCCTGACGGGGCCCCCTAGTGGCATATATATTTTTTCTTTTTATTAAAGGGCCCAGAGGTCCCCAGGGTCCCGAGTGACAACACCACCTTTTTTTTTATAAAAAAAAAAAAGTTACATTTGTTTTATGTATATATTTTTTTGTTTTCTTTTTATTAAAGGGCCCACTGATCAAAACCTGGTTGGCTACCCCCCCCCTTTTTTTAATATATAATTTTTATTTTTATTTTTTGTAAGGGGCCCAGAGGTCCCCAGGGCAACCCCCCAATTCGTGGCACCACCCCGCCTCTCAATTCACGCCCCCCAGCTTATGTCCCCTCTAGGGGGTGTTGCACTTTCACTGTGACAATACTGTTTGCTGGAACAGACCACCATTGGTAATGCCTCTTATCAGACCCTTCTCCTCGTTGTTGCACAGTATATGCAAAGAGAAAATGATACAACATTTAAACCAAATATATTTCCCATACAAGTGTGGGTATGCACTTACATTGTTTAAAGTCAACTGAGCAGTGAAAAAAATGAAAAGCCTATGCTTCCTCTGCGTACCACGAATGAAAAAAGGAAGTGACGCTGTGGCTTCTCCTACGCGTTTCGTCGTCAATATGTCATCGGTTTAAATGTTCTTGCACTACGGAGTATCATTTTCTCTGTGCATTTACTGTGCAACAAACAAGGAGAAGGGGCTGATAAGAAGCATTACCAACAAATTACTCAATTAGCGGCGGCACACCCCCGCTTCTCAATTCACGGCAGCCCCCCGCTTCTCAAGGAGGCAGCATCCCCCCCCCCCCCCCGGTTCTCTGCTCCAGGGGGGACCCATGCCTGAAGCTGTGAAAGGGGCCCCATAATGTCCCCCCCATAGAACACACAGGAAGAGGTCGCAAGATGTATGAATTGAATAGAATGCATGTCTTCATACCAACAGAAGGAGATAACAAGTAAAGCTCGCTAAAATCCTTACAATTAATGTAAATGTTCACGGGAGGATTATTTCTTTTTTTTTTTACTTAACAAAAGTGGAGATTTTAAACCATGCTTTGTGAATCCATCTGTAGGGGAAAAACAAGGTAAACCGAAAAAAAAAGAAAGAAAAAAATCAGCAGCAGACCAGGTTATAATGGGACGGAGACGCACAGGTGTGAGCCACCATAGGGGTCAACTAAAGACGAGAGAAAAGAGCCAGACTGACATTGTTTGGTTTTATTAACTCATCCATAATTAGCCCATAGCTTAGATACAATTTAGCCGCTGCCATATGGGCTAATGTAGCAGTGAAAATGACCCCCCATGCAGACAACAGTCTGTCGCAGTAGCGGAAGATCAGAATAAACCAACACTGAACCCTTAATATTTACACTTAGCGCTATTCCATGAAAGAAATACATCGCTTCTATACAAACACCATAATACATCCTTGGAGCAATCTGTCCGAATTTTTTTTTTTTTAATATTTGGTAAAAAAAAAAAATAATAAAAAAAAATAATAATAATAATGTTTACTTAGACTACACTTGCCATTTGCAGGTTTCAATCAAACTGATTGCAGTTATGTAAACAGGAGATATAATTTTCTCACTTGCAGTGACCATTGATGTGGCACTGAGGATTGTAATGTTTCGATGCCTCTCGCTGCCAAATGATCTGTCGTTTAATAATCAGCAGCATACAGAGCACTTTTCAAAATGCCACCAGGCTGAGCATCTGTTGTTATTAGGTAAAATGGTCAGGCGCTGCACACTGTTTTCATTTTTTGCCGTTCGCACTGGAGAACTTGCGGTTTTTGTGTGCCCACCTCGTGTCCTTGGGCTGCCACGGGGTACAGTAGATGAGCGGAGATATCACTTTGATCACAGAGAGGGTGAAGCTGCATGTGCTCAGGTGTCTTTAGAGGTCAACCGCAATGGTTTTCAGTCATTTGCTTTTTTAAAGCACAATGCCAGTGTAGCACCCTCTACTTAGGTGGGTGCTAGAAGTAAGATTTTTTGGTGAGTGCAGGTAATTTTAGACAGGCCTAGCTGGAAGCATCACTCAACGGTCACCTCCTTTTTCTTCTAGAGGGTTCTAGAAGAGACGAGGAAGAGAGGTGGTGTTGTCTGGGGTGTCTCAGCGACGGGCCTGGACTGGGACAAAAAATAGGCCCGGGCATTTTAGACTGAGCAGCCCAGGGGCGTAGCGGCTGCGGTTAATGATGGGATGTGGGGTTCTAGCACCTTGTACCTCTGGACCCCTTTACATTACACAGCACCCTGCACCTCTGGACCCCTTTACATTACAAAGCACCTTGCACCTCTGGACCCCTTTACATTACACAGCACCCTGCACCTCTGGGCCCTTTTACATTACACAGCACCCTGCACCTCTGGACCCTTTTACATTACACAGCACCATGCACCTCTGGACCCTTTTACATTACACAGCACCCTGCACCTCTGGGCCCTTTTACATTACACAGCACCCTGCACCTCTGGACCCTTTTACATTACACAGCACCCTGCACCTCTGGACCCTTTTACATTACACAGCACCCTGCACCTCTGGGCCCTTTTACATTACACAGCACCCTGCACCTCTGGACCCTTTTACATTACACAGCACCCTGCACCTCTGGACCCATTTACATTGCACAGCACCATGCACCTCTGGGTCCTTTTACATTACACAGCACCCTGCACCTCTGGACCCCTTTACATTACATAGCACGGCACCTCTGGACCCTTTTACATTACACAGCACCCTGCACCTCTGGGCCCTTTTACATTACACAGCACCCTGCACCTCTGGACCCTTTTACATTACACAGCACCCTGCACCTCTGGACCCATTTACATTACACAGCACCATGCACCTCTGGGTCCTTTTACATTACACAGCACCCTGCACCTCTGGACCCCTTTACATTACATAGCACGGCACCTCTGGACCCTTTTACATTACACAGCACCCTGCACCTCTGGGCCCTTTTACATTACACAGCACCCTGCAATTATGGAGCCCTTTACATTACACAGCACCCTGAACCTCTGGACACCTTTACATTACACAGCACCCTGCACCTCTGGACCCCTTTACATTACACAGCACCCTGCACCTCTGGACCCCTTTACATTACATAGCACGGCACCTCTGGACCCCTTAACATTACACAGTCCCCCACAGTTTGTTACACGGACACCCCCCTAAGGCCCTGTACACACGATCAGTCCAAACTGATGAAAACGGACTAAAGTTCAGTTTCATCGGTCCGAACCGACCGTGTGTGGGCCCCATCAGTCCAGAAATTTAGAACTTGCTTTAAAATTGAACTGATGGACTGTTAACTGATAGGTCAAAACCGATGGTTAGTATGCAAAAGCATTGGTTCTGAACCCGGGCATGCTCAAAATCAAGTCGATGCATGCTTGGAAGCATTGAACTTCGTTTTTTTTCAGCACGTCGTTGTGTTTTTTACGTCACCGCGTTGGACTCGATTGGTTTTTGAACTGATGGTGTGTAGGCACATCAGACCATCAGTCAGCTTCATCGGTTAACCGATGAAACTGAACTTCAGTCCGTTTTCATCAGTTTGGACTGATCGTGTGTACAGGGCCTAACAGTTCTGGACCCCCTGCATGTTACACTGGGGGGAGACATAACATGCGGGCATATGCCCGCTATGCCCTATCGCCAGTCCGGGCCTGCTCAGGGAGAACTAGGATTGGCAGGGGGAAGGCCTTTTTGATATACCCAGGGTCAGCCCAGCTGGGGAGGAGTTGTCGAGTGGAAGAATCTGGAGATTGAGTGCAAGGCAGTCGGGGCCTTTGAGGGGGCTCCCCATTCTGAGGGGGGGGTGGCCTTGGGCCTGGGACTCGGGTGCAGGATGGATCCCTTCAAGAGCGCATTAAGAAACTGAACAGAAGGAATAGGAGGACACTTCTCTCACAGAGAGAAGTCAGAGAGGACAGCAGGAGCTAGTACTGCCAGACAAGTCTTCAGTAGGGAACCACCGGTGTGTGTGCAGCCAGGAGGGCTGGTGAGTGACATGTGCTATGGGGAGGACTGGAGAGGCATGCCAAGGAGGACTGAGAGGAAACAGTCAGAGCTGGGAGTAGAGCCAGTGAGGATTGCAATGTTATGGGCAGTGAAGTCGGGCAGCTGCAGCCAGGAGGGCTGGCAGGCCCTGAAGAGGACTTACTGTGAGCAGTAGTCCACCTTAGGACATCTAGCACTAGAGACTTCCTATCCTATTTTTTGCTACATTAAAGGAGCCCGCGGTCCCTGCCTGCAAGTGGCAATCTCTAGGGCCTTACTGAGTCAGTGTTGGGCCTAACCATGTGCTAGCTGTGCCTGGAAGTGAAGTGTTGTGCAGGAGAGAGAGAGAGTACTAGTCTGCCAAAAAAGTGTTGTGCTGGAGGAGACTGGAGCTGTAAAGTGTATATAGTTGTCCCAAAAAGACTGATATTCAATCAACCAATTTCTTGTTCTACTGGGCATCCCATATACTCCTATCCCTATCCAAGTTCAATTCCCTCAATAAAACAACAAAACAAACATCTGGACTGTTCATTGTCTCCAAGGTGATTGGGAAGTGAATGCCAGGCTGGGCGGGGTGACAGGTGGGCCACAACTTTCAGCAGCCCCTAGGGGGGGGTACCGCTACATCAGGTTGACACCCTCTCCAGTACCTCTTTCACCTCTGAGGTACTTTTTGGCACTTTTTCATAATTTTTTCAGAAGTGTTCAGGACAGTCACCTCTTCTCCAGCACTGGGAGGTCCTTCATAAAGCAGTCAAATGACGTCGTCCTAGAACGAGAGCCGCACCCCCGCGTGATTTGACGGTGGGTGGTCAGGAAGTAGGTAAGGTGTGGTATGTAATACTCACTGTTTCATTACATGTTTTGAAATAGTTAACAAATCAAGAAAATCGGTTAATTATTTTTTTTTGCACTTTCACCTTTTTTTAATAACACGAGTACGGAAAAGTTCCAGCACCTGGGAGATGATATGGGCAGTTTATTTTATTATAATAAAGTGATTAATGTTATTAATATCATACAAAGCAGCAACATTTTTCAAAAAAGGGGCTATTAAAATAATTTCCTCTTAACACGGTGCTCTGTCTATTGTTGGAGCAATTAACCTGTAATGGGTTTGACCTTCACTGTGAGGATTCCCCATATGCCCATCCGAGGTATTACAGGCAGGGATGAGCAAATGTGGCCAGGTTTTTGCAGGGGATTTTTTGAATCCTGCGTGAAGCCTGAAAATTCGGAACCTAAAACCAACCCCACTGAATTCTTAAGGGGATGAATCTTAACCACCTCCATACTCAGAGACGAGTTACGACGGCGTATCCCCGGATACGCCGTCGCAACTCTGAGTGTGCGGGGTCGTATCTATGCGCCTGATTCGTAGAATCAGTTACGCATAGATTTCCCTAAGATCCGACCGGCGTAAGTCTCTTACACCGTCGTATCTTAGGCTGCATATTTACACTGGCCGCCAGGTGGCGCTTCCGTAGATTTACGCGAGGAATATGCAAATTAGGTAGATACGCCGATTCAGAAACGTACGTCCGCCCGGCGCATTGTTTTACGTCGTTTGCGTAAGGCTTTTTCCGGCGTAAAGTTACCCCTCATAAAGCAGGGGTAAGTCATGTTAGGTATGGACGTCGGAAACACACGAACAGCGTCGTATTTTACGTCGTTTACGTAAGTCGTTCGCGAATAGGGCTGTACGTAAGTTACGTTCACGTCAAAAGCATTGACACTTTGCGGCGTAATTTGGAGCATGTGCACTTGGAGACGTTCACGGACGGCGCATGCGGCGTTCGTAAAAAACGTCAAATACGTGGGGTCACAAGAAATTTAAATAAAACACGCCCACATCCTCCACATTTGAATTAGGCGGGCTTGCGCCGACACATTTACACTACGTCGCCGTAACTTAGGGCGCAAGTTCTTTCAGAATACGGAACTTGCGCCCTAAGTTACGGCGGCGTAATGTATCTGAGATACGTTACGCCCGCCGATAGATACGGAATTGTATCTGAATCCGGGCCATAATTTTTTTGATAGAAAATTACTCAGAACCCACAAACACAATATATGTTTTTTTAGCAGACACCCTAGGGAATAAAACGATGGTCATTCCAACTTTTTATCTCGAACGGTATTTGCGCAATAAATTTTCAAACGCCTTTTTTTGGGGAAAAAACGGTTTTATGAATAAAAAAATAACAAAACAGTAAAGTTAGCCCAATTTTTTTGTATAATGTGAAAGATGAAGTTACGCTGAGTAAATAGATACCTAACATGTCACGCTTTAAAATTGCGCACACTCATGGAATGGCGTCAAACTTCAGTACTTAAAAATCTCCATAGGCGTTGCTAATTTTTTTTTTTTACAGGTCACCAGTTTAGAGTTACAGAAGAGGTCTAGTGCTAGAATTGTTGCTAGTGCTCTAACGCACGCGGCGATACCTCACATTTGGGGTTTGAACGGCGTTTACATATGTGGGCGGGACTTATGTGTGTGTTCGCTTCTGAGAGCGAGCGACCGGGGATAGGGGCGTTTAAAAAAATATATATATTTAAAAAAAATTATTTTACTTAATTTATTTTATTTTTACACTTTTACACTAAAAAAAAAAATTTGATCACTTTTATTCCTATTACAAGGAATGTAAACATCCCTTGTAATAGGAATGGTTCGTGACAGGTACTCTTTATGGAGAGATGCGGGGTCAATAAACCCCCACATCTCTCCTCCAGGCTGGAAAGCATGAGATCATGAAAATAAATTCACGGATCTCATGCTTTCAGCCGCGATTGCGGCTTTGTTTACATTCCGGTACACGGGCATGACGTCATAACATCGCGCCCAGGCCTCCGACGATCATAGAGATGACTGGTGACCATCTGGTCACCAGTCATCTCTATGCCTCCCATCCGGCACCGGCAGATCGTTTCTCCGGGTCTCCGATGGCACGGGATAGCCCGGAGAAGCACCGGATGGCGGCAGGAGGGACGCCTATAAGAACGATCAAATGGCGGAACTGCCGCTATGATCGTTCTTATGGTGCACCAAATCTCTGGCTGAAGAGATGGATATCTGAATGACGCCTCTAGCTCAGTGGTTCTCAACCTGGGGGTCGGGACCCCCTCGGGGGTCAAATGATGATTTGCCAGGGGTCACCAGATCCTGGGCTGTTATTGAAGCCCGCACCACTCTCTCTCCAAGCCTTTTTGCAGCTGCCCACTCACTGTTTTTGTCAGTTTATGGCATTGCTGGGGGGCAGAGACTAGAGGTCAGCTGACTGGTGATGAATGTGAAGTGGGAGGGGCTGGAGGAGACCCTATCTCCTGATTTCGGTAGAGGTGTCATTGCTACGAGACAACACAAAGTCAGAGACACAGTGAGGCCGGAGACAGTGAGTAACACTACCTGTGATTATAGTTGCCATTAAAAGTCCCCACTACAGTACTCAGATCAGCAGATGACCATGATCAGGAGCACCTAAGTTGGCCAATCAGAACTCCCAGCAGCACTGCCAATCATCCCAACCCACACCAGCACTGCCACTCATCCCAAACCCCCCCGCCAGCATTGCAGCTCATCCCATACCCCCACCTACCCACTAAGGAGTAAGAGATGGAAATAAAATAGAGAATCCATGAAAGGGAGAGAAAAAGAGGGGAAGGAACAAATAAAAAGGGAGAGAAAGAGAGAGAAAGACAGCTAGAGAGGGATGGGGGTAAAAAAAACAAGAAGCTAGGATAGAGATAGATAAAAGGGAAAGAAAGGAGAACAAAGAGAGTGGTACAGCCTAAAATGTACCAGAAGGATCTTAATACTGTACGAGTGGAAGGGTCTCGGGAAGCGCTAAATGCTCGTGGGTTAGGGGCACAAACTACTTGTCTTTCCTTGGGTGCTGACAATCCACACTACGAAAATAATTTTACTGTTAGGGGTCCCCACAACTTGGGAAATTTTATCAAGGGGTCACGGCACTAGAGAGATTGAGAACCACTGCTCTAGCTGCAGGCATCTTTCAGATATCCCCACTGAAAGTCTAGGACGTCATATGACGTCCTTGGGCGGGGAGTGGTTAAAAATAAATTCTGTCTATTGTCAAAAAAATGCTCCTGAGTCAGAGGCTTACGAGAGGCCGCTCCCTGCACGTTGGGCTCCACAACCAGGTACGTGACAACCTCCCTCTATCACTTCCCTCTATCAACCTGGGATTCTACAGCCATCCACTGGGAGTTGTGATAGTTCCCTTCACGGGACATCTACATGCCGACGGACTGATGTTAACCCCTCCTCATCTGGATTCAGCAGTGGTATCGTTGTACATATTTTTATACCAGTAAGTATCATACTTAGCTACATGTTTTTATGACTGTTTTTGCTTCAGTTTGGTATTGCTCGCACCATTTGTACAGTTTATGTAGCTACATCGATTTTATCTCCAGTGCAATATTGATTTTGTTAACTACTTGAAGACTATAAAAGTTTTAATGCTATTCCCATCGAGCGCTGCCTTTGTGTGTTTTTTGTATCCTGCTATCCATTTTTCCAGTGGTTGGTAGCTGCACTGGGAATCAGCCTGCAAGGAGATCCGCTAAAAGTGCCATATTTATCGGCGTATAACGTGCACTTTTTCCCCTTAAAATCAGGGGGAAATCGTGGGTGCGCATTATACGCCAATTTTCTTTTACCAATGTGGGGGGGGACGGGGATTGGGCGGGGGTGTCATGCCAGCCGTCCCACCTCTCCTGGTCCTGTCCCGAGCAGTTTGAACAGACTAAGGGAACTGTGTGGTTTGAGCGGGACCCGTGGGGACCCAATCCGGCGCTGTCTTGAACGGGGTATCAACACCCGGAGACCCGATCCGACGTGATCCGTCTTGAGAACCAAGACGTGCGGGAGTACAGACGGGACTACAGACGCTGAAGCCGAAGCTGGGTGAGTGGAGAGGCTCATGCTGGGACAGGAGAAGCAGGTAGGAGGGCAGAGTATCCCCCCCACCCATACAGCACTCGCCTGCAGTCCCAGGCTGGAAGCAGTGCAGGCAGTTTGAAAACGAGTGTGTCGCCTTGTCCGGCAATTGATGGGACAGGTGACAGAGAGCCATATAACTATCTATGTAATGTGCTGAGATCTATGTAATGTGCTGAGATCTGTGTAATGTGCAAGGGGGGGGGGGGGGGGCTTTGGTCTGTGTAATGTGCAGAGGAGCTTTGGAATATAAAAGGGGCTGTTGAACGTTTTTGTTCCCTCTTAAAATTAGGGTGCGCGTTATATGCCGATAAATACGGTAGTCGGATCTGTATGTGCGTTATAATTAATCAAAATTAGTCGATTAAAAAAAATTTAATACATGAAAATTTTAATCAGTAACAGCCCTACTAAAAAGATCAGTGGTGTCAGTGGGAACTCATCTGAAAAGTTACAACTGCACCCATTTAACCACTTGCTTACTGGGCACATATACCCCCCCTCCTGCCCAGGTGAAATTTCAGCTTTCGGCACTGCGTCGCTTTAACTAACAATTACGCGGTCATGCGACGTGGCTCCCAAACAAAATTGACGTCCTTTTTACCCCACAAGTAGAGCTTTCTTTTGGTGGTATTTGATCACCTCTGCAGTTTTTATTTTTTGCGCTATAAACAAAAAAGAGCGACAATTTTGAAAAAAATACAATATTTTTTACTTGTGGCTATAATAAATATCCCAATTTAAAAAAAATAAAAAATAAAATTTCTCAGTTTAGGCCTATACGTATTATTTTACATATTTTTGGTAAAAAAAAAAAAAATTCGCAATAAGCGACTGGTTTGCGCAAAAGTTATAGCGCCTACAAAATAGGGGACAGAATTATTATTTTTTATTATTTTTTTTTTTACTAGAAATGGCGGCGATCTGCGATTTTTATTGGGACTGCGACGTTATGGCGGACACATCGGACACTTTTGACACATTTTTGGCGCCATTCACATTTATACTGCGATCAGTGCTAAAAAAATGCACTAATTACAGTATAAATGTGACTGGCATTGAAGGGGTTAACACTAGGGGGTGAGGAAGGGGTTAAATGTATTCCCTGCATTGTGTTCTAACTGTAGGTGGAGGGGGGGTGACTGGGGGAGGTGACCGATCTATGTCCCTATGTACAAGGGACACAGATCGGTCTCCTCTTCAGAGACAGGACGCTGTCTCTGTGTAAAACGGCAATGAGAGATTATCCCATATGTTTACATATGAGATCATCTCTCATTGGCCGCACAGATCGCATCGCAAACGGCCACTCTGATTGGCCGTTCGCGGCGAACTGTAATTGGCTGTGTCCAAGGGACACGGCCAACACAGAGTTTCCCCGCTGCGCGCTCTGGAGCGCACGCGGGGAACGCCCAAAGGGGCGGAGGTCAATTGACGTCTAGTTGGATTTTCAGGTCCGCGCTGTAGCCGTCATTCGGCTATAGCGCGGGTCTGAGGAGATTAAGTTCAAGTTTTTTCAATGACGCAAGAAATTGAATACCCCTAGACCAGTGATGGTGAACCTTGGCCCCCCAGATGTTTTGGAACTACATTTCCATTGCTCAACTACACTGCAGTGCATGAGCATCATGGGAAATGTAGTTCCAAAACATCTAGGTTGCCAAGGTTCATTATCACTGCCCTAGACTGATCATTGAGTCGGATGAGTGACTGTGCGTCTGGCTGCTAGAGCACTTATTGGGGAAAGAACCTTGGGACCAAATCAGCAGGCCCTTTAGGGGGTGAGCACTACTCAAGGACAGAGCATTGTCACCCTATAATGGAAAATACCTAAACAAGGACTTTCATGCAGGATCACCAGGGATTATTTTATGAAAGTTGAAGATTACAAATATTGAACATTTTTCTGAAATAATATTAACATGGAAAAGCTTATGTGCATGTTATTGAAGTGATTAGGTTTCCGTCTACGTTTTTTCCATCTCATGTACAAGTGTTTCAAACAAAAGTCTCCAATGAATGCTGTATCCATAATCTCAAGGAGGAAGGCCATGACGAGGGTCAGGATCGCGTTGAAAACTTTTATATGTTTCTGATCATCTTATAAAAACAGCGTTCACCTATATAATATAAGGCTAATTCCCAGGGCGGGACTTGAAAAGAGAAGTTTAAACACTGCACAGTAACAACTTAATTACATACTGAGGGATGTGCGCAGTATTTGGCAGCGCTGCACAGCTTGGACCGGCTGCATGATCTCCGACACATAATAGGAATTAATCACCATTAGTCTTACACACCAACAGCTGCATGCTCCCTCCGCAGTGTCAGTCTCCAGCTGCAAGCCGCTCCCCACTGCTGACAGCGACTGATTACAGCTGCAAATAGACCTATGTAAATATGACAGCACACAGTTTTCTTAATGTTTTATACAGCTAATTAACTTCAGATAGCTTGATTGATACATTGCAAAATTACTCAGCAAAACTTAGAAATGTGTTCACATCTGGATCATAAGCCTCTCGTGTTAAAGACTAACTCCACCTAACGGTGCTTTAACAATGCCTGAATTCATGCATCTCGCAGGTTTTAAGGGGAAACGTTAATGTTTTGGGTTTTCAAGAATTTGCAGTCTGTGTATAAAAAGTTAGCTGAATGAATGTGACAGCTCCAGCAAAACTTGCCGTATACTATGTAATATAATTATCCCATATGGCACGCGTCAAACACAAGGCCTATGGGCCAGATCTGGCCTACAGGTTTGTCTAGCGCCCAGATGCCCTGTGTCTATTCTCTGACCCCTTGCTCCACTATGACCTGGGCAACTGTCCCTTCTGCCCACCCCTTGTCCCGGCTCGCACCTCTGCTGCATCTGCGGCACCCTCTTCATCTCCGCCACCCTCCTTTTTTCAGCAGTCAACAGCAGAGAGGAGGATATAACTACTCCACCAGATCCTGCTCTTCTCTCTTCTCTTCCCTGGTCTCAGCATTCAGCAGCCTTTGGCAGCTGACTCCAGACCTCCACTGATCCTCCTCCAGAGCCTGCATTTTTCCTGGCTACAGCACAAGGTAAGGGGGTGCACTGTGATGTAAATGAGAATGCAGGGGCTCTTGACATATAATGTAAGGAGGGGGGTGCTTGGACACATCTGTTCTTACAGATACGACCAGCCCTTTGAGGGCAACCAAAATGCTGAAGTGGTTAGCCATGAAACTGAGCCTACCCTATAAGCATACACCCCATCTAGTGGCCATAATCCCTTTTTTATCTCTTGTTTAGGGTATTTATACAAAATTACTGCATTATGGCTACTCGGTGGTGCCTACAATCATTAGAGACCGTAGAAGATATTTTTTGATTTTTGTACTGTGGAAATTGCACTTTATGGAGGACATTTCACGATATAATTTACACAAATGAATTGTGGATGGACTAGGCACTGATTATATATATATATATACTTAAAATATTGTAGACATAGGCACATTTATGAATCACTATATATGTTGGATACATCATTTATTGTCTCTGAGATATGCAAAAGAAAGTAGAAAAGAAGTAACAAGCACAATGCTACCATCCCAATTTTTTTCTTTTTTAACCACTTATGGTCCGGGGGGGACCATATTGCTGCCCAAAGACCAGAGTACTTTTTGCGATTCGGGACTGCGTCGCTTTAACAGACAATTGCGCGGTCGTGCGACGTGGCTCCCAAACAAAATTGGCGTCCTTTTTTTCCCACAAATAGAGCTTTCTTTTGGTGGTATTTGATCACCTCTGCGTTTTTTATTTTTTGCGCTGAAAATGAAAATGAAAATGAATATTTTTTACTTTTTGCTGTAATAAATATCCCCCAAAAATATATAAAAAAACATTTTTTTTCCTCAGTTTAGGCCGATACGTATTCTTCTACATATTTTTCGTAAAAAAAAATCGCAATAAGCGTTTATTGATTGGTTTGCGCAAAAGTTATAGCGTTTACAAAATAGGGGGTATTTTTATGGCATTTTTATTAATATTTTTTTTTACTAGTAATGGCGGCGATCAGCGATTTTTTTTTCGGTATTGCGACATTATGGCGGACACTTCGGACATTTTTGACACATTTTTGGGACCATTGGCATTTTTATAGCGATCAGTGCTATAAAAATGCATTAGATTACTATAAAAATGCCACTGGCAGTGAAGGGGTTAACGTTAGGGGGCGGGGAAGGGGTTAAGTATGCCTGGGTGTGTTCTTACTGTGGGGGGGGGGGGGTGGCCTCACTAGGGGAAACACTGATCTTCTGTTCATACATTGTATGAACAGAAAATCAGCATTTCCCCTGCTGACAGGAACGAGAGCTGTGTGTTTACACACACAGCTCCCGTTCCCCGCTCTGTACCGAGCGATCGCGTGTGCCCGGCGGCGATCGCGCCCGCCGGGCACACGCACGGGAGTCGGGGGCGAGCGGGGGGCGCGCACGCGCCTACGGTGGCGCGCGTGCGCCCCTAGTGGCGGCTAATAGGCAGAACGTCATATTACGTGCTCTCGCCTAGGAGAGCCACCTTGTGGACGTATTATGACGGTGCGGCGACGGCAAGTGGTTAAACAAAATAAAGCAAAAATGCAAAGAAGGGGTTTAAATGAGGCAATGAGGAACCACCATCAAGATCATACTGTATGTATAAAAATTGTATCAAAACCTTATACACAGCCACAATGGCAATATATATATACTGTATATATATATATATATATATATATATATATATATACGTAGCCATACAGCTGTACATATTTCAACATTCAATGTCAAGTATCCAAGAAATTCATTGATATGGGTTTTGTGATATTCAGAGCAGTAACAAGCTGGTTACCATACAGTATATATGGTCTGTTGTATGGCGTATATACAGTAGAGTATTTGGGATACAGAAGGTGGCACACACAGGTTAACATGGCTATTAAAGGTTAATTTCCCACATTTGTGTTTTTTTAAATAACAATTAGTGTCTGTGTATACAAAGTCAATGAGTTTGTTAGCTTTCACATGAATGCACTAAGCAGGCTAGATACTAAGCCATGGGGAGAAAAGAACAGTCAAAAGACCTGCGTAACAAAGTAATGGAACTTTATAAAGATGGAAAGGGATATAAAAAGATACCCAAAGCCTTGAATATGCCAGTCAGTACTGTTTAATCCAGGGATCCTCAAACTTCGGCCCTCCAGCTGTTTTGGAACTACACATCCCATGAGGCATTGTAACACACTGACATTCACAGACATGACTAGGCATGATGGGAATTGTAGTTCCTGAACAACTGGAGGGCCATAGTTTGAAGACCCCTGGTTTAATCCCTTATTAAGAAGTGAAAAAATCAGGGTTCTTTTGATACTAAGCCAAGATCAGGTAGACCAAGAAAGATTGCAGCCACAACTGGCAGACAAATTGCCCAGGATACAAAGAAAACTCCACAGGCAACTTCAGGAGAAATACAGGCTCTCCAAAAAGACGGTGTGTTTTTTTTTTCAAAGGCTGCTCTGGAAAAACATGGTGTGATTGTTTTTAAAGAGCACAATATGATGATACTTGAACAAAAAAGAGCTGCATGGTCAAGTTGCTAGAAAGAAGCCTTTACTGTACAAGTTCCACAAAAAAAGCCTGGTTACAATATGCCCAACAACACCTTGACATGCATCATTGGGCTTTTTTGTGGCATTGGCTTTCTTCTGGCAGTTCAACCATGCAGCTCAGTTTCGTGCACCTTAAAAGAAAACACACCGACCCAGATTCACAGAGAACGGGCGCACATTACGCCGCCGTAGCGCATCTCAATGTACGCTACGCCGACGCAGCGCAGAGAGACAAGCATGGAATTAAGGAAGCCAGTGCTCCCAAAGCTGCGTTGGTGTGGCGTAGATTTCGAAGGCGTAGGCCGGCGTAGGTGGAAGTGGGCTTGCCCCATGCAAAGATTGAAAAAATGTACTACAGCGCTACTAAATAATCAAACATATGACACCAAAAAAACAACCAAATAATAATCGCTGCATATAAAACAGGTGAACTAACCAAAACAATGTAATATAAAATGAATAATAATGCGCAGAAAATTAACTCTAGTGGCGTGAAAAAAACTTTTGCAACAGTGCAATAATAGTGCAATATAATATAATAAATTACAATAGTCCCAATAGTGACTCAGTAGGTGCAGAGACCTATACACTCCCTGTGTAGGAAATTGCAGACAAAGACTTGTGTGGGATGCGCCTCCCTGATTCTCAGTTAGCTTTTTTACTGACAGGTAAAAGATTATCTACGCTGACACAGCTCATGCAAAGCAAGCAGAAAAGACCTTATTGCGCAATACAATAACCACCATTAGCAAATATATCACAAGCTTCTGATGTGGGCACACTCACGAATCCCCTGGACAAAAATAGGACACAACAAGCCGCTCAGGATGGATGTTCTCCTTATGCAAATGAGGCGTGACCCCATGCAAATGATGGTTGTAGAGCCAGACAAGTACGTTGAACGAACAGCGCATGCGTCGTGACGTGGACGCATCCCGGTGCGCATGCTCATAACCACGTCGGAACAACTACCTAAGATACGTCGGATCACTGCCTACGCCATGAACGTAATCTACACCCATCCAGACATACGTAAACTACGTAAAAACCGCCGGCTTGTGTTCCCTGATGCAGACCTTTACATGTCTGCTGCTGAGTTACACCTCCTTTATGGGGCTTAATTTTACGCCGGCCGTACAACTTACGCGCACCTCTCGTAGCCTGCGTTGGGCGGGCGCAGGTTTGTGAATCGCCGGATTTTCCTCATTTGCATATTTGAATGGCTTATCAATGGCAGCGCCACCATACGGCCAGCGTAAATGTGCACCCACCCTGCGCCGGCGTAGGCAAGTTACGTCGGCGGGATTTGGCCTGTTTTTAGGCGTATCTTAGTTTGTGGGTACGGCGCACGGATACGACGGCGCATATTTGCACTTACGCGGCGTATCTGGAGATACGTCGGCGCAAGTGCTTTGTGAATCCGGGCCACCGTCTTTTTGGAGAGCCTGTATTCCTCCTCATGTTACCTGTGGGTTTTTCTTTGTATCCTGGGCAATTCTCCGGCCTGTTGTGGCTGCAATCTTTCTTGGCCTACCTGATCGTGGCTTGGTATCAAAAGAGCTCTGAAGTTATCATTATGATTTAAAAAGAATCCAAAAAACTATGTGATAATTAATGGCTTCATGTGATTACTATCCTTAAAAAAATAAAAAAGATAGTTTTTTGGCATGGCGTGATCAGTCATATATTCAATATAAATGTCAACTTTTTACAATTTCTGCCAGGGTATGCAAACTTTTGAGAATAACTGTACACTGCCGCAATATAATTAAAATAGGCTTGTGCTAGGAAATAAAAGAAGCGGGAACTAAAAGTGTAGCAGAACCTACCTGATGTTACATTATCCCATCTTACAGAGCTGCACCCCATAAACATCTGTCCAATTATAGATAAACCAGTCAGGCCCCGTACACACGACCAGTTTCCTCGGCAGAATTCAGCTTCCGACCGAGTTTCTGGCTGAATTCTGCCGAGGAAACTGGTCGTGTGTACACTTTCAGCCGAGGAAGCCGACGAGGAGCTCGACGAGGAAATAGAGAACATGTTCTCTATTTCCTCGTTGTTCTATGGGAGCTCTCGTCCCGCCGAGCTCCTCGGCGGCTTCAGTGCTGAACTGGCCGAGGAACTCGATGTGTTTGGCACGTCGAGTTCCTCGGCCGTGTGTACGAGGCTTCACTGTTTGTCCATTAAATTTCTCCTAATACACAGTCTGCTGCTCTATAGGAGTAGTGTGGTTATATCTGTAAAACTTGTGTACAGAGAGCAGTGATATCTTCGCTGCTGCTCAGTAAATACTGCTATCTTGCGTGCCATATGATTCCTAATAAATCTGTTACACAGCATGGTGGGGTTCAGTACAGACATGGAGGTAAAAGCCATCTGGATAGAAGAATCTGTACAAGTAAGCAATTTACATTGTCTGGAAATTGTATCACAATATTGAACCTCTACACTGAAATATTAAAGTAGTAACAAGCAATTTTTAAAATCTAAGGCCTCGTACACACAGACGGACTGTTCGATGAAAAAGGTCCGCCAGACCGTTTTCATCGGACAGTCCGCTGCCGGATTTCTGTTTGATGGTTGTACACACCAACAAACAGAAATCCGCGCGGATACGATACGCGGTGACGTGGCCGCGCCGTCGTCGCGACGATTACGCGGCGACGTGCGCGGCCCTGGAAGGTCAATGCTTCCACGCATGCATCGAATCACTTCGACGCATGCGAGGGCTTTTGGCCGAGCGGACATGTCCGGTGAGTCTGTACAGACGACCGAACATGTCCGACGGACAGGCTTCCAGCGGACTTGTTTCTTAGCATGCTAAGAAACATTTGTCCGCTGGAAACTGTCCGATCCGCCAGAAAATTGTCCGGTCGGACGTACAGACGACCGAACATGTCCGCTGAAACTGGTCCGCGGACCAGTTTCAGCGGACATTTTCGGTCGTGTGTACGGGGCCTAACAATAATATTTTTTGCATTGATACATGTCCCCTGGGGCAGGACCCAGGTCCCCAAACACTTTTTGACAATAACTTGCATATTAACCTTTAAAATTAGCACTTTAGATTTCTCCCATAGACTTTTAAAGGGTGTTCCGCGGCTTTTCGAATTTGCCGCAAACACCCCAAATTGTTTGCTGTTCGGCGAATGGGTGAACAGCCAATATTCGAGTCAAACTCATGTTCGACTCAAACATAAACCATAACCTGTGCCGATAGGCTTTTGTTCTTTTCAGAAATTCAGATTTCAGATTGATATTAAATTCATGCTGCATTTTCCCAACTAAGCTCATCAGCATAAGCCCTAAGAATTCAACCCCTTTGAAACTCACATACTACTCTCCATACACAGTGCACCGCTGGCTTTTGGTTCTACACAGCCAGGTCACTGCACTGACCCTTTGTTTGAGTTATCTGAAAGCTTTCATGTAATGAAATCCCTTTCAAATTGAACCTACTATGGGGTTGATTTACTAAAGGCAAAAAGACTGTGTACTTTTGCCAGTGAAATTGCACTCTGCAAGTACAGTTGCTCCAGAGCTTAGTAAATGAAGGGAAGCTTTGCTGACTTACATCATCCAATCATTGTCAAGCAAAAAAATTGTATTTTTTTTCCTTGCATGTGATTGGGTATTCTTTGTAAAGTGAAGCTTCACTTCATTTACTAAACTCTGGAGCAACTACACTTGCAAAAGTGCACAGTCTATTTGCCTTTAGTAAATCAACCCCAAGTTCAGCCAAAACATTTTCTATAGACTTGAACTAGTGGAAGTAAAGGTTAGAACCATTGTTGGGTATTAATTATCGGTTGTGTCCTTACTGGGAAAATTGTCCCTCACTTCCTGTTCTAGAGCTGAGGTGTAACTTCTACAGGAAGAGAGTGGAAATTCCTGTGGCAGTTGTGGCTGAAAGCTTTCTTGATCTACCTGACCATGGCTTGGTATCATGAGATCCCCACATTTCCCACTTCTTAATAAATGATTGAACAGTACTGACTGGCATATATTCAAGGCTTTGGGTATCGTGTTATATCCTTTTACATCTTTGCAAAGTTCCATTACCTTGTTACGCAGGTCTTTTGACTGTTCTTTTCTACCTCCTCATGACTCAGTGTCTAGCCTGCCATTCTGCACATTCTGGGCCAGATCCACTGTGAGAGTACGCTGGCGTATCTACTGATACGCCGGCGTACTTTCAAATTTCCCGCGTCATAGCTTTCGTTTGAATCCTCAAACCAAGATACGACGGCTTCTGGGTTTGATCCGACAGGCCTACGGCTTCGTATGCCTTCGGATCGTAGATGCAATACTTTGGCGTCCGCTGGGTGGAGTTTGCGTCGTTTTCCGCGTCGGGTATGAAAATTAGCTATTTCCGATGATCCACGAACGTACGCGCGGCCGTCGCATTCTCTTACATCGTCTGTAGTCGGCTTTTTCCGGTGTATAGTTAAAGCTGCTTTTTTTGCGGCGTATAGTTAGATTTGCCATGTTAAGTATGGCCGTCGTTCCCGGGTCGAAATTTGAATTTTTTCTTTTTTTTGCGTAAGTCGTCCGTGAATCGGGATGGACGTAAGTCACATCTAAGTTTAAAAAATTACATCCTTGTGACGTCATTTCGCGCAATGCACGGCGGGAAATTTCGAAACTGAGCATGCGCAGTTCATTCGGCGCGGGGACGCGCTTCATTTAAATGAAACACACCCCCTAATCGCCAATTTGAATTCTGCCGCCAGAAATACACTACGCCGCCGTAACTTACGGCGCAAAATCTTTGAGGATTTGAAAGAACGCCAGGTAAGGTACGGCGGCGTAGCGTATCTCTGATACGCTGCGCGGGTGCAGATCTATGTGTATCTGCCCCTCTGACTTAAACCTTAAAAGTGTCAAAGGCAAACAACATAAGAAAAGCTAGGTAAGGGACCACTTTTTTCACAGGTTAGTCTGTACAATTATAACCAATTAGAAATAAATATTCAGATTCTAAGCCCAGTCTTTATTGGAGCTCTGACATTTTTTGGGAAAATATTTTTGGGTATTACAACTCTAGTCCTGCCAGTCCATCCATCCATCCATTGAGCAACCCATTCATCCCTTCTTCTTTCCATCCATGCATCCACCCAACCGTCCACCCAGCTTTTCATCCATCCATCCTTCTGTTCTTATATCCATCCATTAATCCATCAGTCTGTCCATTCAACCATCCACCACCCGTCCATCCATTAATTCATTTATTCATCCATCCATCTGTCTCTTTTCAACTGTCTGTCCCTCTATTCATCTGTCGATCCATATGCCCATCTATTGTATCTGTCCACCCATTAATCGATCCTTCCTTCCTTCTTTCCTTAAATCCATCCTCCTGTTCATCCATCTTTTCCATTAATCTATTATGTCCATCTGTCAATCTGTCTGTCTGTCCATTCACTCATCCATCCTTCCATCCAGGCCCGTCGGAACCCGACAGGCAAAGCAAGCAATTGCCTGGGGCCCCCGAGCTGGCCAGGGGCCCCAGCAGGGAGGGCCCTTGCCGCATCTCTGCGTCCTCCTGCAGTCCGGTCGACCCTGTACCATAACCGCGTGGTACAGGAGATTCAGGTTCCTGTTCCCGGCCGGACTGACAGGAAGTGCACACACTTCCTTTCAGTCTGGCCCCAGGAACAGCAAACTGAATCCCCTGTACCGCGCGGTTATGGTACACGGCCGACCGGACTGCAGGAGGACGCAGAGATGCAGCAAGGGCCCTCCCTGCTGGGGCCCCTGTGTGGACACCAACATATGCCGATGTGAGCGTGCGTGTGAGGTGGAGGATAGAGGTAAGCCGCCAACCCCCCCTCCCGCTTCTCAACTACTTGAAAAGTCACTTTTTTTTTTGCTTGGGGCCCCCAAATGTCTTCAAACGGCCCTGCTTCCATCCACCCACCAGTTCATCTGCCTGTCTCTCCCTCTATCCATCCGTCCATCCATCCACTCATCCATCTATCTATCCTTCCGTTCATCTGTCCTCCTGTCCTTCCATCCATCCATGCAGCCTCTGTATTAACCCTTTTATTTTACATTTTATTTAAACATTGTGAACTTTAGTCTGGGGATGGATGAAGTTAATGTTTTCGAAGGAGTTTTCTGCTGTCTGTATAAAAAAATCAGCTTAATCAAATATAAAATGCATTTTAGATTTAGACTGAGGCCTCGTACACACGACCGAGAAATTCGACAGAATCCATCAAGACACTTGGTGGGAGAGCTTTTTTGCCGAGGAAAATGGTCGTGTGTACGTTTTTCATAGAGGAAACTGTCGAGAACAAGTTCTCTTTTTCCTCGACGGGAGTCTCAATTTCCTCATCGTGTTCCTCGTCTGGCTGGTTTTCTACGAGAAACACATTTGTGTGTATGCTAAGAAACCCGCACATGCTCAGAATAAAGTATGAGACGGGAGCGCACCTTCGGTAAAAGTAGCGTTTGTAATGGAGATAGCACATTCGTCACGCTGTAACAGTCTGAAAAGTGCAAATCGTCTCTCACCAAACTTTTACTTAACACGCAGTAACATGAGATTAGCAAAAGCAGCCCCAAGGGTTGTGCTAGTGGAATCGAACTTCCCCTGCCGTTGTATGTGTTGTACGTCACCGCGTTTGAGAACGAGGAGATTTTGTCTTGACCGTGTGTACGCAAAGCAAGCTTGTCGAGTTCCTCGACAAGCCTAACAAGGAACTCGTCAAGGAAAACGATGTGTCTTTTCCGACGAGTTCCTCGGTCGTGTGTACGAGGCCATAGATTTAGACTCACCTGGAGCGGCGGTCTCCCTACCTATCTTAGATTTAGACTGTTGAGTGTATGTGATCGCCCATTTGTGGCTTGGGAGTGGCTGGCTACCACAGTCCTTGAATGGGTTAAGTAGCAGCCTTATCTGAGATGTTTTCTGTGCTGCTGAGGGCGCAAAACTTCTCCAACTATTTCTAAAATATAATATAATTAATATCTCTTTTATTCAGGCGTGTTTCGGTTCAGTAGTCCTTTAAGGGAGCAGTATTGTCATTCTAGAATAACACGTCTAAAAATTAAACCAGGAAAAGCAGAGCTGTTTTCTTTGCTTCAGAAACATCTTTAATTTTTTTTTCCCTCTAAACAGCTGTGTTTCATATTTTATGTATGATGATTTTTGTAGCCCCATCTGCTGTCTATTTCTGGAAGTGATTGTAAAAGAAATAAAAGATTTACACACACGACTTTCTCGAACTTGTACGCATCTGCGTTTTATGTAACCTCTTTTCTGCTGCTGTGGCTGCTGATGGATGGAAGGGCTCACACAACTCTCCGGCACGCCATTGCAGAAACACAAGAGATCCGTCCAGATTTCCGCTTCTAGTATTGCCAATGTTTAACATCAAATGAAATGCCGTATAATATTTCCATGTTGTCAAAGGACATTGATGAATCGTATTTTGATTCCAAAAAACAGTAAAACATAAAAAAAAAAGTTAAAGTAAAACTGTCACAAACCTGGGCAAAGCAAATTGCACAGGATGAAAGTCAATAAGCATAGGGGCTGCATAAAGTTATATGCAAATATAGAGTTTCCCTGTATTAATTAAGATTGGCTCCATCCCTCCATGTGCCTCCTGATTTGTTACTTGAAAAATGACAATCATTGTTGAGGACCAAAAGAAAGGCTTAGGGGCCAGGAGAGGGTTGGACAAAGCTTGACTTTTTCAGAGAGTCAAAATGTGCTTGAAGGTTCAGCCATGTATCTCTAGATCTAGTTCATTTTGATATGAGTTTTTTAGTGAAGGTATAGAGTGAGTGAGTGAATAACTTGAATAGCGCTACAAATGCAAACTAAATCGCCTCAAGGCGCTTTTTATCCATTGTCGTCCTGATCCTTTAGAAGAGGTGGGTCTTAAGTTTTTTTCCATACGGATGTTAGTTGGTAGAGCGTTCCATAGCCGTGGACTACAAATCTTCGTTCTCCTTTAGACTTGTAGCGGGACTTGGGGATTTGGAGGAGGATTTGGTTAGTTGATCGAAGAACACAATTGGGGTTGTAGTATTTTATTTTCTCGCATAAATATTGAGGGGCGTTTTGTGAGTGAGGCAGAGGGTCTTGAATGTGACCCGATCCTTAACGGCTAGCCAATGGAGGGTCCTGAGGGACGGGGTGATTGATTCCCATGTTTTTTTCCTGTTACCAGTCTGGCTGCCGTGTTCTGGATGACTTGTAGACGAGAAATCTGGTATTTTGTAGTCCGAGGTAGAGGGAGTTTGCATAGTCGAGTCGGGAATTGATAATTGTTCCAACTACTACTGCTGTATCCTCCTCCGGGATGAAGGGGATGCGTCTTCGTAGCAGGCGGAGAAGATGGTGAGACCCGCTGACTTCTGATCCTATTTTGGCGTCCATAGTCATGTCTGAGTCAAAGGTTGACTCTTGATTTTGGTGCTTGGGGTGATGATTTGTCTCAGGATGGGGGGTGGTGTCCATGTCGTCCTAGAGTTTGTCTTTCGGCTTGCGTGAAGAAAAATAAGTTCTGTTTTGGACCCATTAAGTTTGAGGGAACTCTCCGTCATCCAATTGTCTATCAATGTGAGACATTGTTCTAGTCCGTGATATTGGTCTTTTTTGTTGCTGATGCAAAAGCATAGTCTATTATTTTCTAAAAAAAAAAGATCACATGCTTAGTTTGTAATGCCCAGGTCTGGGTCAGGTTTATTTTATTTGTCACCAAGTTGCTTCAATGTTGCAAAAAGCATATGGCTTGGAACTGAGTGAAGCTTAGAGGAAGGCCAGCATGACTGAGGAGAACAGAAGAGGTGGAGTTGTACAGTGGGCAGGGAGGTTTATTTATGAAAATAAATCTTACTTGCCTGATAGGATGGTTGGGGGAAGGGGGGGGGGGCGGTGGTGGTACCTTGGTATGAGTAGAGGGATCTGAACCTTGGCAGGCTTCAGTTGGAGCATGTACCAGCATTGGTGGGGTTTCAATTTCTGTTTTGTTAATGTTTGATTGTATGTTACACATTGAGTGCATTTTTCAAAAATGTTGTATTAAATGCAGGGCTGGACTGGGACAGAAATTTGGCCCTGGACTTCATCCAGACTGGCCCACTTTGACAGGTCTCTCCCATGGCGGCCGGGCAACTCCCGCACCCCCCCCCCCGGCCACCCAAGCCCCCTCTCCTCCCCCTTCACTAGCCGTTCTACTTTATTAGAGTAGAACGGCTGGTACTGGTACTCTTATACGCATTACCAGTGGGGAAGCTAGACATTATTTCACCCGGGGCAAAGAATCAGTTCGGTGCCCCCCTTATGGGACAAGATTAGGCAGAAGTGAGAAACTCCCAGGCTATAGCTGTTGAGTCAGATGTCTGTCCCCTCCTTCTTGCTCCTCTGGTCCTCCCCCTGCTCCTCCCCCTGCTTCTCTGTAAAACGGTAAACGCTGCGGGGAGGGAGAGAAGGTGAGCGCTGTGGGAAGGGAGAGACAGAGGAGCAGAGGGGGGAGGCAGTCCGCTGTCACTGAAGCCGGCCCACTGAGCCATCGGCCCACCGGGAAACTCCCTGTAGTCCCAATGGCCAGTCCATCCCTGATTAAATGTCTTTGGTTGTGTTAAATTAAAGGTCTGCTTTGGCCACTCAACTGTTGTCTAGTCATTTGGGGGGGGGGGGGGAGTGTTGTATTTTGGGTTACTGGGGTAGGGATATACTCTGAAAATCAGTCATGTCTTGTACTGTCACATAGAACAAAGTAGGAACCATTGTGCGCTAAGGATGAGCCGAACACCCCCCATTTCAGTACGCACCAGAACTTGCGAACAGGCAAAACATGTGTGCGAAAACCTTTAACCACTTAAGGACCGCCTAACGCTGATATACGTCGCAGAATGGCACGGCTGGGCACAATCACGTACCTGTACGTGATTGTTAAGTGCACAGCCATGGGTCGCGGGCGCGAGCCCGCGACCTGGTCTGAAGCTCCGTGACTGCGGCCGTGGGACCCGCGGACCCGATCGCCGCCAGAGTCCCGTGATCGGTCACAGGAGCTGAAGAACGGGGAGAGGTGTGTGTAAGGCTGGGCATTTAACAATCACGTACAGGTACGTGATTGTGCCCAGCCGTGCCATTCTGCCGACGCATATCAGCGTTGGGTGTTCTCAGACTAGCAGGTTTCTGGCAACAGGGGATTTTTAGTAGCTGTAAGTCCTGATGCATTACAGCTAAATGAAAACAGAAGCACTGGCCACTGGGCAGCTAGCAATTTCCCTTTATATGCATCCCAATGATGATCTTAAATTGTGTTTGGTGTGAACATTTAAATATTTGATTTCCTGAAATTTTTCCTGTGAATATATTAAAACGTAAATGAGTTTTTCGTATTTATTATGTTTAACGTGGTTAAATATGTTATTATAATAACATGGCAGAGTGAATGCAGCTGTTGTGGTTTTTGCGCACGCAGGGGCTTTGCCTGTTGACAAATGGCCCACGACAAGGAGCAACATGTGGGTGGGGGTAATAGAACACCCCAAGAATGGAAGAAATGTAACTAAACATAACTGGGAAAAGAGAGAATGCTAATTTAGGTCAAAGTTATTATTGGTATTTATATAGAGCCGATAATTTACATTATAAATTTACATCAGTCCATGCCTTCAAGGATTTAAGATCTCATATGTACACTACTGTGCCAAATTTTTAGGTAGGTGGTAAAAAAAAATGCTGTAAATTAAGAATGCTTTCAGAATTTGAAGTGTTAATAGTTTATTTTTATCAATTAACAAAATGGAAAGAAAATGAACAGAAGATAAATCAAATCAATATTTGGTGTGACCACCCTTAACCAAAACAGCATACATTCTTCTAGGTACTTCTAGGCACAGTTTTTGGAGGAGTTGTTCCAAACATCTTGGAGAACTAACCACAGATCTCATATCCTTATGTCTCGTCATGTAATCCCGGACAGACTCAATGTGATGTTGACATCAGGGCTCTGTGAGAGCCAAACCATCACTTTCCAGACTGCTTGTTCTTCTTTACACTGAAAATAGTTCTTAACCACTTAAGGACCGCCTCCTGCACATATACGTCGGCAGAATGGCACGGCTGGGCACATGCACGTACAGGTACGTGCTGTGCTATTGTCCAGCCCGAAGCTCCGTGACCGGGATCGCTGGAGTCCCGCGATCGGTCCCCGGAGCTGTAGAACGGGGACAGCTGTGTGTAAACACAGTTTCCCCGTTCTTCACTGTGGCGGCGTCCTCGATCGCGTGATCCCTTTTATAGGGGGACACAATCGATGACGTCACACCTACAGCCACACACCCCTACAGTTGTAAACACACTTCAGCTCACACATAACCCCATCAGCGCCCCCTTGTGGTTAACTCCCAAACTGCAATTGTCATTGTCAGAAGTGTCCGCCATAATGTCGCAGTCATGAAAAAAATCGCTGATCGTCTCCATTAGTAGTAAAAAAAAGAAAATAATAAAAATGCAATAAAACTATCCCCTATTTTGTAAACGCTATAAATTTTGCGCAAACCAACCAATAAACGCTTATTGTGATTTTTTTTTTCCGAGGAAAACTGAGGAAAAAAAATATTTTTATATATTTTTGGGGGATATTTATTGCAGCAAAAAGTAAAAAATTTGATTTTTTTCAAAATTGTTGCTCTATTTTTGTTTATAGCGCAAAAAATAAAAACCGCAGTGGTGATCAAAAAACACCAAAAGAAAGCTCTATTTGTGGGGAAAAAAAGGACGCCAATTTTGTTTGGGAGCCACGTTGCACGACCACGCAATTGTCAGTTAAAGCGACGCAGTGACGAATCGCAAAAAGGGGCCTGGTCCTTTACCTGCATGTTGGTCCGGGTCTTAAGTGGTTAAATACCTGTATATTCTTGTACTTCAAAAAACAATTTCCCAAAGATACATGCAAATTGTCATGGAAAAACCAGTAAGACTGTACAATCATCCATATTCCAATTTACTAGCCTTCCCAGCTATCTGAACCTTTTGCTTTCCAAAACTGTATTTAAAAACTGTTGTTACAATGAGAAATGTCGTCTAAGAAAACCCATGCCTGATTGTAGAGGATTTTTTTTTTTTTATATAACTCTACATTTTTTCCAGTTTTGGCAGTTTTCCTAAGATAACAACCAAAATATTATTTTTATTCAAAGACTCTAAAGAAAAAAATGGTAAAAAGGCTTGCGATTTAAAAGGCGTGAAAGAGGCCATTTCCTGCATAAGACAGAGATCCTTTCTGTGCTTGTTAAAGTCCCTAGGTGTTAGGAAAAGAAAAAAAAAATAGATGGAATTAAGTAACTGCCTTTTCAATGTTAAGGAAACATCATGATGTATGAACATTCCGTCATCCCCCATTCGGATATAAGGGGGAGCTTTATCAGAGACGTCCCTTACATACATTGTGTATTCCCCATCTTTTTATCTCTAATCATTGAGCATGTTGCTTCAGCTAGTTTGGTAAACAAGTAGTCCCCATAGTATGAACGCAAATGCCAACTTATGGCTTAGCCATTAAGGGTCTCTCAGAGCAAAAGCTGCTCCTTACGAGAGACTAAGCATATACCCAACATGAAGACCTAAGTTGCCATTCTATTGGTCTGGGCACCCTGGGTCTCGTTGAGTTGTGCATGTCCGTTAAGTAATCCTTCATTGCAATACATCAAGGAATATATCCTTTGCTTGTTAAAGGTCACTTTTGAGGCAGTGAAGAAAGTTTTCAGGAAAACTTTTCAACTCGTAGGGCCTAATTTTCAAAAGTTAAAGTTAAACTGCCAGTCGGAGCGAATAATGTTTCTTCTTCTTCGCAGGAAACATCCGTACATTCCCAACATTGGTGACCAGCGCCATAGGCAGTGTAGCTCTAGAATGTAGATTACTTGGCATTATCAATCTATAAAAGATCAACCTAACCTAAGATTAGGTAAATTTTAAAACTTAACTGGAATTCCCCCCACCCAAAAAAAACAAAAACAAAACTTACGCTACCCTTGGCTCCCACGGGCTGCAATTGATACTTTTTCTGAAGTCTTCATGCTTTTCATTTGACAATGCAGAGTTCTCTTCTCTTCACAAGGCTGGGTAGTCCTTACTGATGCAAAGAGGTTACTCAGTGGATTTTTGTTTGGTGGGGCGGCAAACAACCCCTCCCCTGTGGCACCTCAAACCCCCCTACTGTCTGCTGGTCCACCGGCACTTACCTCTTCAGCGGCATGGATAGGCAGGCACATTAGGAATCGGCGGGCACATCTGGGATCAGCAGGCACATAGGTAGGGGGACAGGCTGCAGCGGGCAACTGGCAGTGTCTCCTGTGTACTCTTGCCTTCTGAGATCACAGCGGTTTTCACTGTGCGTCTCCTCCCCTCCTCCTAGGCTTCCAATAGGATCGCCTGAACTATCAGCCAATCAGCAAACAGGTAACAGACCTGTGCTTCATGATTGTAGAAGAGGCGATTTAGTGTTAGAAAAGCAAATATTCATTTGCTTTTGTAATACATCTGGGTGGGCTCTGAGTGCAATGCTCTGCGCTCCAAGTCCACCCTATTTTGAGGCCTATTAGAGCATATGGCTCTAATCAGGTTCTTCAAATTCACACGCCCAGTGTCCTGAAAGGGGCCAGATGCATAGGGGGTTGCTGTGGAGGCCATGGGGGGGCCATTAACCATACAGGGGGGTTGGCATGATAGAGGGGCCGGTGCCCGTGTGCCCTTAGTGGAAGGTCCGCTGCTGAGCTTACTGATGCAAAGAGCTACATACAGAAATTGTGTCAATCTCGCTCCCTTTCTCGGCGAGATTGACCACCTACGAGCCCCGTCGCGGGAGCCAGCGCCAACTCGCCACGATGGGAAAAAGCCGACATAGAAGCGACGGGGATCCAACTTGAATTCCCGCCAATTCTAGCCGCGGCGTTTGGTATGAATCATGAGGGGGAACTCCACGCCAAATTTTAAATAAAAAAAACGGCATGGGTTCCCCCCTCAGGAGAATATCAGGCCCTTAGGTCTTGTATGGATTGTAAGGAGAACCCCTACGCCGAAAAAACGGCATGGGGGTTCCCCCACAATCCATACCAGACCCGTATCCGAGCACGCCGCCCAGATGGTCAGGAAAGCAATTGCCCCCCCTCCTGAGCCGTACATGGCTGCATGTCCTCAACATGGGGGGGGTGGGTGTTCTGGGGCAGGGGGGTGCCCTGCCGTTGGTTGTCGAGGTTTGCGGGCGGGGGGCTTATCGGAATATTGGAGCCCCCTTCAATAAGGGGGCCCCCAGATACCGGCCCCCCACCCTAGGTGAATGAGTATGGGGTACATCGTACCCCTACCCATTCATCTGGAGGAAAAGTGTCAATAAAATAAACACACAACACAGGTTTTTAAAATAATTTATTAGTCAGCTCCGGGGGTCTTCTCCGCTCTACGGGGGTCTTCTCTGCTTTCCAGGGGGTCTACTTCCATCTTCTCCACTCTCTGGTGTCGTCTTGGCGCTCCCCGGTTCTTTTCCCGCTCGCTCTCCGGTGCCTTCTTTGGGACTGGCCGCCGCCATCTTCTTTGAAGCTCTGTGACGTCATAAGAGGCCTATATAAATCGCTGCGCACCGCACACCCGGCATTACAGCGGGAGGGAGCGTCGAGTCAACATTGGAAGAAAAGAAGAGAAGAAGAAGGCAGAAGGCGGCAAAGAAGACCGGGCTGGCCGCTGCTAGTAAGAGAGCTTCAAAGAAGATAGCGGCGGCCAGCCCCGAAGAAGGCACCGGAGAGCGAGCGTGAGAAGAACTGGGGAGCGCAGAGACGACACCGGAGAGTGGAGAAGACGGAAGAAGACCCCCGGAGAGCGGAGAAGACCCCCAGAGAGCGGAGAAGACCCCCGGAGCTGACTAATAAATTATTTTTAAAACCTGTTTTGTGTGTTTATTTTATTGACACTTTTCCTCCAGGTGAATGGGTACCCATACTCATTCACCTAGGGTGGGGGCCGGTATCTGGGGGCCCCCTTATTAAAGGGGCTCCCAGATTTCGATGAGCCCCCCCGCCAGCAGACCCCGACAACCAACGCCCAGGGTTGTCGGGAAGAGGCCCTGTCCTTATCAACATGGGGACAGGGTGCTTTGGGGTGGGGGGGCCACAGGGCGCCCCCCTGCCCCAGAGCACCCACCCCCCCCCATGTTGAGGACATGCGGCCTTGTACGGCTCAGGAGGGGGGCGCTCGCTCGTCCCCACTCCTTTCCTGACCAGCCAGGCGGCATGCTCAGATACGGTTCTGGTACGAATTCTGGGGGAACCCCCACGCCGTTTTTTTGGCGTTGGGGTTCTCCTTACAATCAATACCAGACCTAAGGGCCTGGTATGCTCCTGAGGTGGGAACCCATGCCGTTTTTTTTATTTAAAATTTGGCGTGGAGTTCCCCCTCATGATTCATACTAAACGCCGCGGCTAGAATTGGCGGGAATCCAAGTCAGATTCCCTGTCTCTTCTATGTCGCGCTCGCTGGAATGTGCTTTTCCTATTCCAGCGAAAGCGATGCCGTCGTGCTGGAAACACAATATTGCGGTCACCTACTGTAGTTAATCAGGTTGACAATAGACAAAAGTCCGTCTAGCTCAACCCAAAATTTTTAAAAAAAAGTACAATAAAAACATTTAATGAAATAAATACACCCACAGTTAATCCAGAAAAAAGCAAAAAAAAAAAACTCTATAAAGCATCGTCCAATTTGGTTCAATGAGGAAAAATAACCAAACTTTCCTGATCCCCTGAAGGCAATAGGGTATCCTCTGGATATACAATCTCTGGTGTTAGTACCTATAAATGCTAATATCCAGATATATTTTGTGCATTTAGGAATGTATCCAGCTCTTTTTTGAAATAATCTATTGAGCTGGCCAAAACTGGTTCCCGAGGGAGCCTATTCCAAATTTTCACAGCTTTTACTGTGAAGAAGCCTTTCTGTGTGTAACGGAACGTCCCACACTCCGCTTGAGTGCTTCCGTCATATACCGCTTCCTATCAGTCTGGATATAGATATCAGATATTCCAGCTGCTCACAAGCACACGAGACAAGACTTGTTTGTCTGCTGAACATGGAGTGTTTAATAGAACCACCAAGAATACAACTTTATATACAGTTTAAAGAGGAGGTAACCAGAACATAAATTAACATGAGCTAATTAACTAATCATTTACCCAGACTAGGCGACTCATAGATAGGACCTTTCAGGGTAGACGTCACGTCTCCTCGCTCACCTGCTATTCCTTACACATTATCATAAGTGTAAACACAGGACATCTTCACACAATAGCAGGGTCAATTAGCACAGAGAACAGACAGATGGCTGTAGTTGGTGACATTAGCATCTAACAGTATGTGTCCCAACATTATGAATGAGTCACTCTTACAATTAACCCGTTGAGTTCAGAATCAACAAACAGTAAATAGTTTTTTACAGATATCCTGGAATATATTGTGGATAATAATTACATAATAATCCCATCTCAGGTAGTCCAAGATATCATTTCTCAGTCATCCTATGCCCCTAGTGGACATAGGATGATTTTAGACATAAGAGAGTCTGTCACACTGTGTATGAAGGTTAAAGGATAGGTTCACCTTAAAAAAAAAGTGCATTTATTATTTTTTTCTAATTAGTTTGCAGAGCATTGCAACCACGATTAGCAGATCGCAGGTGCAATGTCTGGCTCCTGCAGACTCTCAGCATAGCTGTCTGCCCGTACCGCGTTCGGGCAGGCAGTTACTTGAGAGCAGGGAGATTAATGGACTACGAGGACACTCACCAGCACCCTAGTAGTCCATTGAAAACTACAAAAAGTCAGTTGTAATGGCTGTGACAATACTTGTAGACATTCATTCATGCAATCGGCTGCCCCACTGTGCAGTGGGCACGCACACGGCCGCAGTATCTCGTGCACAAAATTACGCACAGGTACGTCGTTTCACATAATAGGGCCGCCCTGCTGCAGTATATATGCGGTGAGTGGTCCTTAAGTGGTTAAACATACCGTAGTTTAATGGGAATATAAACCTGATTCATGAAATTTGTCCTGGGCACACATATCCCCTTCCCTCCTTCCCCATCCCCCTCTCATCCAATCCTTTCTCTCTTCCTGTCCAACTAACCCCCCCTCCCTTCTCCCCCCTCCTGTCCCCCGGTTCCTCTCTCTCCACACAACCCCCTGGTTACCATCCCCTCACCACCCTCCCCTGCCCCCCTTTCCCCCCCTCCTTTTTTCTCCCCCCCTCCCTCCTTCTCCCCCTTAGTCCCACACCCCCTACCTTCTTCCCTGGCCCCCACCCATTCCCCTTCCTTTTCCCTTCCCTATATCCCATACCTTCCTTCTCCCCCCTCCCTTTCCACTGCCTCTTCCCGTTTCCACATCTGTGGCTCCCCACTTCTGTGGCTCCCCATTCACTCCTCTCACATCACACTCCAGTTTAATTTAATTCAATTCCTCACCTGGTGGCCCCTCCCCATTCATTCCATCTTACCCCATTGATTACATCTAAAATATTGATTGTTTTTTACCCAGAAGCCTGTCACATCATTCCTCCTCGTGCACCACGGGGGGGCTATTGCCCATGCCTGATTCATGTACACGGGGGGAGATTCAGATAGAGATACGACGGCGTATGTCCTGATACGCCGTCGTATCTCTGAGATCCGACGGTCGGATCTATGCGACTGATTCATAAGAATCAGTTACACATAGATCTCCCTTAGATCCGACAGGTGTAAGTGACTTACACCGTAGGATCTTAGGCTGCAATCTCCCGCCGGCCGCTAGGTGGCGCTTCCATTTGTATATGCGATGAATATGCAAATGAGGAGATCCGCCGATTCAGAAACGAACGCCCGCCCGTCGTTTTTTTTTTTACGTCGTTTGCGTTCGGCTTTTTCTGGCGGATAGTTACCCCTGCTATATGCGGCGTATCCAATGTTAAGTATGGCTGTCGTTCCCGTGCCGAGTTTTGAATTTTTACGTCATTTGCTTAAGTTGGTCGCGAATACGGATGGACGTAATTTACGTTCACGCCAAAACCAATGACGTCCTAGCGACTTCATTGGGAGCAATGCACGCCGGGAAAATTCGCGGATGGCGCATGCGCATTTAAATCGCTGCGGGGACTTGCCTGATTTAAATACTACACTCCCCCTAGCCGCGGAAATTTAAATTCCGCTGGGGGATTTACCATCCGCCGGCACAAGTTTCGAGGTAAGTGCTTTCTGAATACTGCACTAGCCTCTCAAATTTGCGCCGGCGGATCGTAAATCAGATAGATTACGCGGATCTAAAGATCCGCTAATCTATCTGAATCTAGCCCCATGTTTTCATACTGTTTCTAATATGCTTGTTTCCATTGTACTATCTCTATACATCCTACAGACCCTCCTGAAGAAGCGGTACTAACCGCGAAACCGGTCGAGGTTGCTGGCTGGCTACACCCATTAGACTACATAGGGTTTTGTTTTATTACATTGCCTTCTAATATGTGGGGCCTGTCCCTTGTATTTTTAAACGTGTATTTTGTTCTGTTAATAAATTGCCTTTTATATTATCCTATGGTTTTGTTATCAGTGCCTTGAAAATCCTAGCCAACACACCCGACCAATCACCGTGGTTGGACATTAGGCCCCAAGCAGCCTCTTTTCCCATACTCATTTGGTCTCCAATTTTTTCAAGTATACTTTCTGGATGATGGCACACTATACACCATTTATCAGTTATAATTGAGGCGATACTCTCCCTTTTGACTGGGCACACATATCTTCAGTGTTTTCTTATCTCTCTTCAAAGCCCTAAGTCTGTGTCTTTCTGCTTCTGCATTCTTCTGTTATCAGCATGATAACTTCTGACAAGTTCTCTGTCAACCAAAATAAAACCAGCCTGAAATTTGTGTCGAGGGAGGTTACTTTAAATAGATTAGCAGAGAGCTTGTCTTGTCACAGAACAGCTCTGTAAGTCTCTGCCTATGAGGAGAGGGAGGATGTGCCTTTCCTCCAATCAGCTGTCTTGGCTGTATGCCAAGAATCCACTCCCACAGCTGAACAGGAAGATTAAATCTCTAACACGATGTGCCCTTTCTAAAGAGTGTAGAAAGGGAAAGACAGCAGATATACATGTAAAACCTATGTTTGGAGATTTGTTTCATCTCTGTATATAATCTGAGGCTGTTCACTTCACTGGGTATATGTGAGGGTTTACATCCACTTTAAAAATAACAGCATTTCCCACTTGGCAAACTCTAAAATTGATGATGGTGAATAATAGCGAAACTTTTGGAATGTTTTGTGTATTGAGTATTTTGGTAATGATGAAGAACATTCTTTACAAGCAGTCACGCAATGTATTGTATATCTTGGATGAATTTCATACTTTATACAGTAAATATGTTCCTTAATTTGCTTGCTTTTACATAACTAATCTGATGCTCATTTTATGGAATTCTTTATTTCCTTCTTTGCCTTTTGTATGCATGAATCGATATGTTCATCTACATGCAGGCCAGAGATGGTGACATGACATAACCATGCCAATTCTAGTACCTTTGTATTTCTTTGATGTGTTTATAAATCTCTTAGAGCTCTTTTACACTTGCGGTTGCTGCCTGTCCATTACACTTGATAGGGTGGCAGTGACACCCTTAACCACTTCAGCCCCGGAGGATTTGGCTGCCCAATGACCGGGCCATTTTTTGCGAATCGGCATTGCGTCGCTTTAACTGACAATTGCGCGGTCGTACGTTGTGGATCCCAAACAAAATTGACGTCCTTTTTTTCCCACAAATAGAGCTTTCTTTTGGTGGTATTTGATCACCTCTGAGGTTTTTATTTTTTGCGCTATAAACAAAAATAGAGCGACAACTTTGAAAAAAAAAGCAATATTTTTTACTTTTTGCTATCATAAATATCCCCAAAAAATCTATAAAAAAAATAAAAATGTTTCCTCAGTTTAGGCCAATAGGTATTCTTCTACATATTTTTGGTAAAAAAACTGCAATAAGCGTTTATTGATGGGTTTGCGTTATAGCATCTACAAAATAGGGGATAGTTCTATGGCATTTTTTTATTAATTATATTACATTAATATTTTTGTATTAGAAATGGCGGCAATCAGCGATTTTTATCATGACTGCGACATTATGGCGAACACATCAGACACTTTTGACGCTATTTTGGGACCATTCACATATATACTGCAATAAATAAACTGTATAAATGTGACTGACAGTGAAGGGGTTAACCACTAGGAGGCTAGGAAGTGGTTAAGTGTGTCCTAGGGAGTGATTCTAACTGTGTGGGGGCTGCGCTTACTGTGACACGACACTGATTGCTGCTCAGTGTCCTGTCACTAGGCAGAACAGGGTAATGCCTTGTTTACAGGCATCCCCCCCGTTTTGCACCCCCGAGACACGATCGCGGGACACCGGCGGACATCAAATCCACGGAGCCCGCACGGCACAAAATTCAAAGCAGCGTATATATACGTTGCTTTGCGCAGCCGTGCCATTCTGCCAACGTATATTTACATGACGCGGTCGGCAAGTGGTTAAAGCAGCGCTTCCCAGTGGTGGGGGGGGGGGGGTGTCACATCCCGGGGCGTAAGTCCCCCTGCCCCCCTTAGTTTCGGCCCTGGCAGGACAACACAGAGTAAATAAAAATGAAATATGAGATGTTGATATTCATTTTTTTCTCATATTCCTTAAATAATTGAACATAACTTAAAATAAAAAATAAAATCATTATCAACGTATTTATTTATTTTCTATACTTGCTTACCTGTACCTGTCAGGAGAGTAGATATGGACTTTAAAATAGGCCCAAGGAAAAAAAATATATATATTGCAGTTTTTCTGTCTTTTTTTTCCCCTTCTATTTTTACCTGGTGATCCTGCCAGTGCACAGCACACTGGACAGCACTCGATTTCTGGCAGGATCAATTGGTATTTTTTGCACTTATTGAACAGATATAGCGACATTCTAGCAAAAGAAAGCAAATCAGTTTATTAACAAGTTCAACATAGAGGTGAGTGGGCTTAACAGTGGCAATGCGTCCATAGAGGGCGCAGGAGCGCCGCCCCTTCTCGCTCCTGCACTGCCACTGAATACAATACATAGATTCATGCATTACATGAATCCATGTATTGCTGCTGCCACCCACTATTCAGATGGCCGGCCACCTGGTGAGCGCCGGCCATCTGAATAACGGCAGCTGGTTGGCTTTGGAAGTGCCTATCAGAGCCAGCGGCTCTGATAGGCTTTTCGATTACAGCCTCAGGGTTTTAATCGGCTTCCAAATAGTTAAACAGGGGACGCACTGGGGGTGCGTTCCCTGGTTAACACTGACAGGCGTCTCAGCCAATCAGGTTCACCGGTTCTGGTTACCAGTAACCTGATCGGCTGAAGCTTCATCGAGGGCGGGAGAAGACATCGAGGGGCGGTGGAATGAGGATGGCTGACCCCAGAAAGGTAAGTGCCGGGGAGGGGGCAATCTGGCAGCATGTTACAGGGCACAGTGGCGACAATTGATGGCACAGTGGGTGCGTTTGGCATGGCACAGTGGTGACAATTGATAGGGACAGTGGTGACAATTGATGGCACAGTGGCGACAATTGATGGCACAGTGCTAACAATTGATGGCACAGTGGCTGTGTTTGATGGCATGGCACAGTGGCTGCATTTGATGGCACAGTGGCTGCGTTTCGCATGGCACAGTGGCGACAATTGATGGGCACAGTGGTGACAATTGATGGCACAGTGGTGACAATTGATGACAAAGTGGTGACAATTGATTGCACAGTGGCTGCGTTTAATGGCATGGCACAGTGGTGACAATTAATGGGCACAGTAGCGACAATTGATGGCACAGTGGCTGCGTTTGATGGTATGGCACAGTGGTGACAATTGATGGGCACAGTGGCGATGAATGATGGCACAGTGTCTGCGTTTGATGGCATGGCACAGTGGCGACAATTGATGGCACAGTGGCGACAATTGATGGCATGGCACAGTGGTGACAACTGATGGCACAGTGGCTGCATTTGATGGCACAGTTGCTGCATTTGATGGCACAGTGGCTGCATTTGATGGGCACATTGGCTGCGTTCGATGGGCACAGTGGCTGCAATTGATGGGCACAGTGGCTGCGTTTGATGGGCACAGTGGCTGCAATTGATGGGCACAGTGGCTGCGTTTTATGGGCACAGTGAGGCTGCAATTGTTTTTTTGTTTTTTTTGTTTGTTTGCGCCCCCCAAAAATTTTGAGCACCAGCGGCCACTGGTGCTTAACCTTTGTGAATTTGCATATGCACAGTGCTGATCTGGGTATACACATTGATGGACTGTGTGTGTGCATTGTGCTCAGTTGTATGGAATGGTGTAGCTGCTGTATTGCTCCCAAATGAATGTGTGACTTTATGGGGTTGGTTTACTAAAGGCAAATAGGCTGTTCACTTTGCAAAGGAATTATGCCCAGGGTTTTAATGAATGTGGTGAAACTTCACTTTGCAAAGAATACCCAATCAAGGTAAAACAATGAATAAATCTGTTTTTGCTTACACATGATTGGATAAGCTCTAGGGAAAATTCCCTTGCAGGGTGCAACTGCAGTTTGCCTAAATCAACCATCATGACTCTAGTAGATGGGCTCTTGGGGCCTATTTAGAAATTAAAAGCTAGAACAAAATGTGAAAAGAATAAGAAGTTGCACATAGTGACCCATCATCATACATCATAGTACATCTTTCATTCCTGGGAAAATTACGCAAAGTCTCTGATTAGTTACTGGAGAGGTTTTTTTTCTGACTTTTATTTAAACTCCAATGGAAATAATATTTTCACTCTAAATGGAGAAGAGGAAAACACGCTCCATGCATCATATGACCAGCCTAAAGACTTTAGAAATAGGTATTTAAAAAAAAGCATAAAATACACATTAAGGGGATGGGGAGACTGCTGGGGAGGGATAATGGACAGGGAGACCTCAGGGGAGGAACGATGGGTGGGAGACCTCTGGGGAGGAATAATATTTAGGGAGACCCCTGGGAGCGATAATGGATGGAGAGTCCTCTGGGAGGGGTAATGGATGGAGGGACCTCTGGGGGGGTGGGATAATGGGCGGGTAGACCTTTGAGCAGGATAATGGACATAGAGACCTCTGAGGAGGTATAATGGGTGGGGAGACCTCTGGGAGGGGTAATGGATGGGGTGACCTCTGGGGAGAGATAATGGATGAAGGGACCTCTGTGGGGGCTATTGCCGAGGAAACCTCTAGGAGGGGTAATGGACAGAGAGACCTCTGGGGAGGAATAATGGAAAGAGAGACCTCTGGGAGGGATAATGGGCAGGGAGACCTCTGGGGAGGGATAATAGAGAGAGAGTCCTCTGGGGAGGGATATTGGGCGGGGAGACCTCTGGGAGGGATAATGGAAAGAAAGTCCTCTCGGGAGGGATAATGGAAAGAGAGTCCTCTGGTGAGGGATAATGTGCGGGAGACCTCTGGGGAGGAATAGGGGAGAGAGAGTCCTCTGGGGAGGAATAATGGGCGGGGAGACCTCTGGGAGGGATAATGGAAAGAAAGTCCTCTGGGGAGGGATAAAGGCTGCAGAGACCTCTAGGGAGGGATAATGTGGGGGCTCCCTAGAGCTCCTGGGGAAGGATAATATGGGGGTAAATCCCAGGGTACCTGGAAGCCTAAAAAACATTTACTACTTCTATAGCTAAGTCATATTAATTCCAAAACTCTGTCACTGCTAGTAACAGTGTATATTTATTCCATTGAACGGAAGGGTTGCACCTTTGTCAGAAATGCCTACAGCGTTAGTTAAAGGGTTAGTTCACCTTTACAGAAAAAATGTAGAGGTGCACTTACAGGGCACACTTTGCTTCTGGTCCCCACTCTGACGGTCACAGAGACCATGCTGACCAATCAAAAGATTTCAAAACCTCCAACCTCTGGACCAGCTAAGGGAGCCCTGACAGCTCCGAATCGGTGGAGGTAAGTACATCGGGGACCTGGGGGGTGGGTAGAGTGTCCACTAGCACACCTTTACATTTTTTCTGTAAAGGTGAACTAACACTTTAAACAATTAGCTGAAGAAGAACTCTGAAAGTAAACTCCCTCAGTGATCTAATATAAAGTCATTTGTTTTCACTGGTAAACTAGGTTACACTTGATGCCGCCACTATGCCATCAAACGCAGTCACTGTTCCCATCGAATGCTGCCACTGTGACATCAAATGCTGCCACTGTGACATCAAATGCTGCCACTGTGACATCAAATGCTGCCACTATGACCATCAAACGCTGCCATTGTGCCCATCAAATGCTGACACTGTGCCATCGAATGCTGCCACTGTGACCCCCCCTCCCGCTCGCCGTCTGCCCGGCACTTACCATGTCCTCCATGCGTCTCCTCCCGTCCTCTCCTCCTGATAGGTGTCCAATCACAGCGCCTGTCGTTTCAGCCAATCAGGTGTTGGGTAAAAGACCCGAGCACCTGATTGGCGGAGAGGCGGTTCAGTGTTAGGAAAGTGATATTCATTTTCTAACACACCTGGGTGGACTGTGAGCGCCAAACAGGTTACCTGTTACCTGTTTGGCTCTAATCAGGTGCTTCAAAAACACCCCTGCCGCTGTAATTCAGGTGCCCGGTGTCCGAAAAGGGGTCGGGTGCCTGAATAAGGGGTGGCAGCGGCGACCATGGATAGAATCATGCAATGCATGAATCTATCCATTGGTCAGAGAGGGAGTAGCTGGAGAGAGGGGGCGGCACCCGTGCGCCCTCATGGACGCACCGCCACTGGTTGCCACCTCGTCTCTTTAAACCCGAACACAAATGAATTACACAGGTTCTGGGGCTAATTTAATGCAGATAAGGCACCAAGTGAGTTTAATTACCACCTTAATCAGCCACAGAACCTGTCTAATTAATATGTGTTCGGTTTTAAAGGGATGAGGTGGCAACCTCAGACACATGTCCAGGACGGCCGCGGTGCAGTTTCAAAAAGGGTTCTGTACATTTTTGGGTCTGGTTCAGGTTACGGTAAACAGAGACGCACAAGACTGCAAACCCCAGCCAGACATATTTGTACCCAGCCAAGGTGAATCAACCCCAATGCCTCCTCACCACCTGTCAAATGCTCTCTTCAGGCTCGGTTCACACTGAAGGAATGCGAGAAACGCACAGGAATCACTGCATTTCCTACATCGCACTGCATAGCAATCGAAGTCTATTCATGCAATCTGATGCGGGTGTCAATTAACAGTTAAGGACACCTCAAAAGCAGGTTGCAGATGCAGTGCGTTTGCTAGAATCGGATTGCACGGGTATGAACACCCATACAATCTGATTCCAGTACGGCAAAAAAATAAGTGCCTGCACCTTTTTCGTGTGGATGCAGTACGATTTAAACCATACAAGCTGCAAAGGCAGCCATATGGGTGTATACACACGCCATGCCATTAGGGGAAAGCACTAAGGCTTTCACCATAATAATATTGGGGAATTACATTTGTACAAACTACAGGGCTTTTGTAGAAGGTGGCTGGAGCCTTTCCAACACAATTGGATTCCATTGCAATTTGAGCCATACAGAACGATGGCCGCAAACTGCACGGCACAGAATCGCATGCGATTTGCACAGGAATGCAGTGTGATTCCTCTGCGGATCACATGCAATGTGATGCATCCCATATGTTTAAACCCAGGCTTAAGCCTCGTACACACGGTACAATTGTTGGCAGGGGATTGTCTGTTGACAGACTGTTGTACTAAAATCTGACCATTAGTATGCTTCCTTTTGACAATTGTCCAATTTTCCGGATGACAGGCTAGTAAATTTTCGGCAGACAACGGTTTGACGTCAGATTTTCATATGGTCAGTACACAAATCCGTCACACACAAGTCGAAAAGTACAAACACGCATGCTCGGAATCAATGCTCACCAAACATGAAATTAGCAGAAGGGGCCCAAAAGGTGGCACTCAAGAGCTGAAATTTCTTTTGTTTGTTGGCCAACAATTGTGTACTGTTAGTATGCAAGACAAGATCCTGGCACACGCCCTTTTGACAAAAATCTGACGCTTGGTTGGCCAACAACAGTGTGTACCGTTTTAAGCGGTTTAGCGCTAGAAATAGCGCCTATAAAGTGCCTGAAAACCCATGCTGCCCGAATGTGAAACCCTGAGTGCTTTCACCCTGGGGCGGGGCGCTTGAAGGATGTTAGAAAAAGTCCTGCAAGCAGCATCTTTGGGGTGGTTTGGGAGCGCTGAATACAGTTGCGGAAGCGCCGCAACACTGATGGTTTTAACCCCTTCTTCGGTCGCTAGCGGGGGTTAAAAGCACCCCGATATCGGCCAAAAAGCGTTGGTTCAACAGCGCTAAAGTGCCGCTAAAACGAGCAGCGCTTTAGTGCTACCGTGCCCACGGCCCCAGTGGAAAAGAAGCCTAAAGTGCTCCCTATGGATAACTCTTTGGAGAGCTACCAATAGACTTTTATGCCCCGTACACACGATCGGTTTTCCTGTTGGAAAAAGTCTGATGAGAGCTTTTGGTCGGGAATCCCGACCGTGTGTATGCTCCATCAGACTTTTTACAACAGAAAAACTGCTGGAAAAAGATAGAGAGCAGGATCTATTTTTTCTCGTCAGGAAAAAAAACTGACCGGAATTTTCGATCATGTGTACAAATCCCAACGTGCAAAATTCTGACGCATGCTCTGAAACAAATCGACGCATGCTCAGAAGCATAGAACTAAATTTTCTCGGCTTGTCGTAGTCTTTTACGTCAGCGCGTTCTTGGCAGTCAAAAGTTCACCCAACTTTTGTGTGAAGCCTCGTACACACGACCGAGAAACTCGACAGGTGAAACACATTGTTTTGCTCGTCGAGTTCCTTGTTAGACTGTCGAGGATCTCGGCCAGCCAAATTTCCCCATTCCCGTCGAGGAAAAAGAAGACATGCTCTCTTTTTGGTTAGACGAGATCCTCAACAGTTTCCTCGTCGAAAAGTGTACACACGACCGGTTTCCTCTGCAAAAAAAAAAAAACAGCAAGTTTCTTGCTGGTTTTTGCCGAGATACTCGGCCGTGTGTCTGAGGCCCGAGGCCCCGTACACACGACCGAGTTTCTCGGCAGAATTCAGCCAGAAACTCGATCGGAGCCGTATTCTGCCGAGAAACCCGGTCGTGTGTACACTTTTGGCCCGAGGAAGCCGACGAGGAACTCGTCAAGCCAAATAGAGAACATGTTCAATGGGGAAACTTGGCTTGCCGAGATCCTCGGCGGCTTCACAAGGAACTCGACGAGCAAAACGATGTGTTTTGCTCGTCGAGTTTCTCGGACATGTGTACGGGGCCTAACTGTGTATATGCAAGGCAGGCTTGAGCGGAATTCCGTCTGAAAAACCATCCTGTTTGTGTGCGGGGCATAAGGAGTTGTAGGTAGGGTGACCATATTTCCAAACTGCCATTCAGGGACACCCCCTTTCCCAAAAATCAGCTTGTACTGTAACGAATCACAGCACAGTGATTGGACACAAGAGGTGGGATTTATGATTTCTCCAATCACAAGCATGGGGCGGGATTGTGCTTCTCCAGGCATTCCCGGCCAGGACAAGTACTGTCAGTGAGTAAAGCGGTGATGTGGTGGCCTTTTTTAGGGGCTTCAGATTGGCTTGGGGGGGGGGGGGTGGCTGTGTCAGTTCCATTCCGGGACACTGTATTGTCCTGGAATGAAGGTGCCCGGGACAGACCTGCAAAATGCGGGACTGTCCCGGGCAATCCGGGACACGTGGTCACCCTAGTTGTAGGGCTTTTTTTCAGACAAGAAGTCTGTGGTGGATTACTTTTTAGAGGGTCGTTCGCCAATCCTTTGGCACACAGCTCTCATGTAGGTCATCTGTGTATTAAGCTGGAGTTCAGCTCTAACCTCATTTCTTTTTAGCGTGTAGCGCTGCGAATAATACTTTTTTTTCATGAAGACAAAAAAAAATGCCTCGGCAGGAACACTTGGCCCAGAAGAGACCTGCCTCTCATTGTTATTTTTGTCAATTTTTACTACTAGGGAGACAAAAAATACAGAGCAGCAGGAAAATGAAAATGGGAAAACAAGTGAGAGCAAGAAAGGGAAATGTGTTACTTCCCAAAAGCCATTCAGAGGGGAATTCGCCCTTTTTAATATTTTTGAAGATTGCTTTATGATCCTGTTGACCCTCTATTAGCGAAAGCTTAGCTCTCAACCAAGGTAATTAAATTATGAAATCACAGCAGAGATCTTCAAACCTTTCATAAAACACGAATTAAAAAAAAGAAGCTAAGAAAAAAAAAAAAAAGAAATACGTCAAAGCCCTCTCTGTTCATGCAATATTGTTCCCTAATGTTAATTACATTGAAATAGGCAAAGACTATTTTGGTATCACTCCTATGCTTTGAAAAGTACGATCCAGTTTATCATACCTGTCAACCCCAGTGCATCACAGGCTAATACTTTATTAAGAAAAAAAAACCATTAGGGAACTGCTGATCCCATTTAAGTACATTGGGCAGAATGTTAGACTAATTAAAAAGCATATTTTTACATTATTAATTCCTGGGTTTCACACTTAATGAATGTGAAATGACAGCTGTTCCATCTGCACATATATGTTCGTTTGCACTTTTTTTTTTTTACCATGTTAGAACAAAAATAATCTAGAAAAATATGCAGCCATGAGAATTATTTTCATGATTTTTTTTTTTTTTTTTACACAAGTTAGAAAGCATATACACTACTCTGAACGTTTTTAAAGGCACACGCTTAAATATATATATATTTTTTCCCGATTTTCTAGAATTTGCGATAAAAGTATTTTAGACGAGTTATAAAATATGGTTTTTAAATGATATTATGATTTGCAAACACTTAAAAATAATTGCGGCGCAGTTGAGAGCGCGAAAAAAAAAAAGCTTCTAATCTTTATTGTGTAAGACAATGTGATAAAATGTTTTACAGCCAAAAGCTCATTTTGCATCTGGAAAATTGTGTAAACTGATGAGAAAAATCTCATTAAAAATGGGGCTATTTTTAATATTCTTCGACGAGGATGCCGTGGTTAGGCTGCCTCTTATTGTTTATTAAATTGGCCAATTGTGCAAATATCGTCACAATCTATTTAAATAAAGACATAAAAGACTAGAGCTATACAATTAGGCAGGGTCATTAGTATTAGTTTCAACATTTATTTTATAAATGGTTTTAGGAGATAATGAGAACTTGGAAGGATTGTTTGCCTGTTTAAATTGGATATCCTACTTGTCATTAGTACAGTAGGTGCTATGTTACTTAAAAACTTTTTTTATTTTTTTTTGCCACACAGCGCCACTGTATCCACCGTATGGTGAACACAGAACTTATTTTTTTTTTTTTTTTTTTACAGGCGTATACTAATAAAACACGTTATACAAAAAAAAAAAAATCCAAATGTGCTTACAATTAGCTCTCTGTATTTTTTATTGTCTTTTTCCGCAAACCGCAAAAGTCACACTGAAGGTAACAGTTTAAATACTAAGGCTTTCCCCGTGTTAATATCGGGGAATTACGTTTGTGCAAACTACAGGGCTTTTGTGGATGGTGGCTGGAGCCCTTCCAACACAAATTAATCAGGATAAAGTTGCTTTATGTTCAACATAACCGTAGTTTATTTTTTTAACATATTAATTTGTCATCGGCTTGCATGGTTCACTGTGACTCATTTAGATGGCACGGAGAGTAGATAGAGAGACAATCTCTGGGCTATAGTTTGCGGTCGGAATAATTATAAGGGGCAATGAAAACTTATTAAGTTGCTAGATCTATAACGATATGTTTTTCTTTTTTGAAAGAAATACTCCCTGACAGTCGTGGTAATTTAATTGTCTAGGAATTTTTTTTAGAAACATCGCTAGTTAAGGTTTTCTTTAAAAGCAAAAAAAAAATTTTTTTTTAATTAGTTTTTATGTATCAATACACCATATCAAGCCTGCAGTGTTTGGGTATGGTTTAAGTGATCTAAAACATGCACTAAACCAAATGACACAAAAAAAAAAAATTCCCATGTGAACACAAAAAAATCCACTAAAAATAATTTTACCAAATATTATTTTTTTATTTTTTTAATGCATTTTGTTAACCCTGAAAATGATTCTACAACACTACAGTGTTGTAGAATCGTTTTCAGGGTTAACAAAATGCATTTGAAAAAAAAAAAAATTGGGTAAAATTCTTTTGCTATTATCAGATTATCAGACATTAACCTGCCCTTAGTAAAAATGTGATTTAGTCGGTAGTGTTTACATAGGCTTGGATACAAACATGTGTTTTTTTTTCTTCTTCATAGCAATATGGCTCTTAAGCCTTGCCAAATGGGATCCCAAGACCTCGTCTGCCATGGGAACCAGGGAGGAAAGAGTTAATGCTATACGGAATAAGGTATTGTAATAATTTGGGAGGCACACATATGTATTAGGTGGTCTGCTTGCAGTTGCCAAAGCAAATTAAGGGACTTTTTTTTTTTTTATATAAACTTCTCTCTTTGCCAAATGCATAATGATTTTACATGAAATTAAATCTTATTTGTGGCTTCATGTTAAACCTTGAGTAAACGGTGCAGCCTGTTCTGGAGGAGCAACTGCACTCCAGCTAGGCACTGTAACCAGTTTTGCTTGATGTATTACAAGCAAAGTCATTTTCACTGTGTCATAAACATTATTAATACCAACGTTGCCATGGGGCTATTCTCTAAAGCACTTTGCAAAGACTTCTTGACTGCAAATGGACAATATATATATATATATATATATATATATATATATATATATATATATATATATATATATATATATATATATATATATATATATATATATATATATATATATATATATATATAGATCTATCTATAGATATACAGATAGATATATCTATATGTATATATACAGATAGATATATCTATCTGTATATATACATATAGATAGATCTATATAGATAGAGATATATCTATCTATCTCTATCTATCTATCTATCTATCTATCTATATATATATATATATATATATATATATATATATATATATATATATATATATATATATATATATATATATATATATATATATATATATATTTTTATATATATATATATATATATATATATATATATTTATATATCTATATCTATCTATATCTATCTATATCTATCTATCTATATATATATATATATATATATATATATATATATATATATATATATATATATACATATATATATCTATCTATATATATATATATATCTATATATATAAATATATATATATATAGAGAGAGAGAGAGATAGAAATATCTCTCTCTCTCTCTCTCTCTCTCTATATATATATATATCTCTATATATATGTATATAGATCTCTCTCTCTCTTTATATATATATATATATAGATAGATAGATAGATAGATAGATAGAGAGAGAGAGAGATAGATATATAGATATATATATATATATATATATATATAAATATCTATCTATCTATATATATATATATATATATATATATATAGTAATACAGTTCATTTAGGGCAATGCCCTTGGGAAACAAGTATGGGGCCAGTAAATATAAATATTATATATATATATATATATATATATATATATATATATATATATATATATATATATATATATTTATATAATTTATAGTAATTATGTTAATTATATAGATTTAACAAGTTACATAGTTAATCATGTTGAAAAAAGACACAAGTCCATCTAGTTCAACCAAAAAATATAAATAAAAAATACAATCCCATATACACAATCCTATACCCACAGTTGATCCAGAGAAAGCAAAAACAAAAAAACAGACAAGCTGATCCGATTTGCTACAGCAGGGGGGAAAAATTCCTTCCTGATCCCCCTGAGAGGCAATCAGATTTTCCCTGGATCAATATATATATATATATGTATATATTTTTTTTATATAAAACTTGCAATGTAACTATTGTAATATTTATCTTTTCTGCATAGCCCTTTAGACCTCATTATGTTTGTATTCCAAAGGGTTTAGGTAAATCTTTATAATTCATCATCCCATGTGCCAAACTATCATGATATAAATACATGTTGGTCTATGCATATCTTATTTCCAACTTAGCCGTTCATTTTTTAGAACTACATTTTGCTAATTGCCTGCATTGTTGCACTTTTCAGCTTTCATAAAAAAAAAATTAGCAAAAATATAACGATTCCCCCCCCCCCCCTTCCTTTTCATGTTCCAGTGTTTTAGAACTAAGAGAATATGAGATACGAGCTGTTCATGTCTACAGCTTTTGTTTGATTGGAATGCCCAGTGCTGGCTGTTTTATTTATTTTTAATTTTTTTCTAGATTTTTTTTTATTGACACGCATCACCAAATATTATTGACACCGTCCTTGTTATATTAGTATATATTTACCTTGCTCGGCCTTTCATTATTCCAGATTTCAGTCGCTGCCAAGTATTAATCAATATATTATGCTACTCAGCTGGGCAAATTGTACAAAACACAGTGCCCCTAGGGTTAATACAGTCAAGGAGCAGGAAAGTGTTTTAGACATGTACACAACATGTGGTGTACTATTATCATTAAATGAGGTGGACTGGGACTCAATACATATGGATTTTGAATTGCATAAATTTTGATTGATATCATTTGAAGACTGAAGCCCTGAAAGGCTAGATTTTGTGAAAGACGATACACAGGCTCGCAGTTACCACATACAGTAATACTAGAGGAGGAAAAAAATATGCAACGAGGAAGGCAGCTGGGTTTTAAATAGCAGGAACGGAGCGTCGATACTTATTCTGAATAAGAGAAAGAAGGAGCAAAAAGATGTTAACCTCTGCTTGACAATAACATGTTGCAAATATAGAACTGAACCCGTGGGATGTTGTCTCGATTCAACGGTAGCAGGTCGAAAAATGTTCTAAATTTTCTATGTGAATTACTTCCTTATTTAGCCTCTAGTTCAAATGCATTTTTTTTTTACAATTTAAGCTAAAATAAAAAATAAAAATATATATAATTTTTTTTTTTTTAAATACCAGGAAATACTTGAGGGGGTAAAGCAACATCCTGACACAGGAGACAAGCAAGGTTTGACACCAGTTTGGACCTAGGAGGCCTCAACTTTCAGCAAGGAAGTGTCTGCCACAGAGGTCAAGACATCGGGGACCCTGAGTGAACTTAAATGAGCGCAGAGTTTTCCATTCCGTGTCAAAACCAACAGGACTTTTCATGGGAAATTTACAAAAAAAAAAAAAATGTTGATGTGCATTAAACATTTACTAAAAAAAAGGTGACTGAAAGCTCTTTTTTTTTTTTTTGAAAACCACTTTCATAGCTTTTTTTTTTTTTTTTGTTCCTCTACTTTGCTTTCTGCAATTTTTAATGTACAAGTCGAAACTCAAACAATTCTCAGAGGTTTGAGACGCAATTTTTTTTTCTCATCCGCTAATTAAAGGCGTACTTTGAAATCTACCGACGTTCTGCTTTAATGTATTCCTTCAATTTGTTCTCATTTGTTACAAACTTCTCTCTCTCTCGCGCGCGCTCTCGCTCACTCTGCACAACTAGCATGTGATGTCCCATTTATGGCTTATGCAGATTCACAAATGTATTAAAACATTAAACATGCTGTAATTTGCAGAGGAAATTTGAAATCCTCCAAGGGGGAGTACTAAATGGCTTCTTGACTTTCCATGGGTCACAAGTAAAGTTATTTTTTTTTTTTTTTTTACCGAGTTACGCAGACAAGAAAGGGAACCTATCCAAAGAGCTGCTGAGCAGCACCATAGTCCGATGCCTGGACTTAGACCCCTATACACACTATTAGATTTTTTCTTCAGATTTACCAAAACCATATAATAGGAGGTCAATGGATAAAGGACAATCCGCGACTCCATACATGCTCATTAAATCACTCCGAATTTATTATATCTCCATAAGGATAAAAATACAGCAGAAGTAGACGCGTTTCAGTCGCAAAGGCCTTGTTCACAACATTGATGTACAAAACAGCACAAAATACATACTTGTATAATAGGAGGTCAAACTTTAAAGTTTTAATTTCTATGAAATCAGGCAGGCCCTTGCACTACATGGTTTTGGTAAATTGGAAGGCAAAAATCTGCAGAAAATCTAATAGTGTATATGGGGCCTTAGTGCTAGTTATGGGGAAGTTGCATCACTGAGGCCTCGTACACACGACCGAGGAACTCGACGGGCAAAACACATCGTTTTGCTCGTCGAGTACCTTGTGAAGCTGTTGAGAAACTCGACAAGCCAATTTTCTCCATTCCTCTCAAGAAAATAGAGAACATGCTCTCTTTTTGGCTCGTCGAGTTTCTCGATAGTTTCCTCAACGAAAATGTACACACGACCGATTTCCTCTGCAAAAAAATATCTCCCAGCAAGTTTCTTGCTGGTTTTTGCCGAGAAACTCAGTCGTGTGTACGAGGCCTGAGGGTTGATTTACTAAAACTAGAAAATGAAAAATCTGGTGCAGCTGTGCATGGCGGCCAATCAGCTTCTATTTTCAAATTGTTCTATTAAGCTTTGACAATAAAACCTAGAAGCTGATTGGTTTTTATGTAGAGCTGCACCAGCTTTTGCACTCTTCAGTTTTAGTAAATCAACCCTTACTGTGCTTGATACTTCCAGACATAGGTGTGCGCAAGGGGTTGTGCATGTGGTGCCTGGTCACACCCTAATCACCCTGTGCGGAGCAGATTTCCCCTGCTGCGATTTCGCCAAAGCCCCCCAACAGGGCTCCTAAAACAAATTGTAAAGAATCATAAAAAAATTTAATAAAAAACTACTGACACCATCCACTGTCCCTTGATACTTCCAGAAATAGTCATGTGCAGGGGGTATGCCTGGGGTGCATGGGCACACCCTAATCATCCTGTGCGGTGCAGATTTCCCTTGCTGCTATTTCACCAAAGTCCCCCAACAGGGCTCCTAAAAAAATTTGTAAAGAATCATAAAACAAAAGTATAAAGATAAAAAACTACTGAAACCATCCACTGCCCCTTGATACTTTCCAAACATAGGTGTGCGCAGGTGGTATGCCGGGTGTGCCTGGTCACACCCTAATCACCCTGTGCAGAACAGATTTCCCCTGCTGCTATTTCACCAAAGCCCCCCACCAGGGCTCCTAAAAAAATTGTATAGAATCATAAAAAAATAAGATAAAAAATTACTGACACCATCCACTGCCCCTACTGACAAGTCCACTGCTCTACTGACACCATCCATGTTTTAAAACATTTGGGGTGCACACCCTAATGCAATAGGCTGTGAACACCTATGCTTCGAGATATGCTCTGGAACAAGCACCACATCTGAGCTTAGAAATAATTAATTGGCACCTTTAAGTCTCACTATTTAGTTACAGTAAACCTTGGTTTGAGAGTAACTTGGTTTGAGAGCGTTTTGCAAGACAAGCTACATTTTTTAATACATTTTGCCTTGATATACAAGCGATGTCTTGATATAAGAGTAGCTTCATGTCACAACTGAGTATAAAAAAGAAGAGAGGAGCCTCTAAGTGTAGCAATATGGTTACATTTAAAGGTACATTTAGCAACTTATTGCTACACTTAGAGGTGCCTCTCTTCTCCTTTATACCCTGTAAAAAAAATGCTTTGATATACAAGTGCTTTGGATTACAAGCATGTTTCTGGAACTAATTATGCTTGAAAAACCAAGGTTTTTCTGTATTTCTTTTTTTTTGTTTTGTTTTTATTAAGTAAATGCATAGATACAGACATTGGTCAATCCACATTGATGCAAACTTTTGTGAAATAAGTGAACGAACAACCATCCAAGATCGACAGAGCAAATTATGTAGTCATCATTGCTTGTTGTCTGTGAGTATTTCGTTATTTCTAAGTTAGATTTAGTGGGGCCCACGTGATTTCCCGTCAACTCCTATACTCGCGCCAATCCTGGGAGTCACGCTGTGGCAGCCCCCTGCACAACACAAGAGATTTGATTGACATGTTTCCTTTAAACGTTGATTCGTTAGTATGCACGATGGCTATTCTGCTAATTAATGCACAGAAATTTTCTCTTTTCAAAAATATGTTGCCTGGAATAAAAAATAAGGAAAAAAGGAAAAAGAGAATAAAAAATAAGTAAGAAAGGAAAAAAAGAACAAAAAATAAGGAAAAAAGGAAAAAGAGAATAAAAAATAAGTAAGAAAGGAAAAAAAAGAATACAAAATAAGGAAAAAAGGAAAAAGAGAATAAAAAATAAGTAAGAAAGGAAAAAAAAGAATAAAAAATAAGAAAAAAATGAAAAAAAGAATACAAAATAAAGAAAAAATTTAAAAAAGGATAAAACATAAGTAAATAAGGAAAAAGAGAATAAAAATAAAGAAAAAGGGATAAAAAATAAGTAACTAAGGAAAAAGAGAATAACAAATTAGTAAGAAAGGAAAAAAAAGAATAAAAAATAAGAAAAAAAGGAAAAAAAGAATACAAAATAAAGAAAAAATTAAAAAAAGGATAAAACAAAAGTAAATAAGGAAAAAGAGAATAAAAAATAAAGAAAAAAGGATAAAAAATAAGTAAATAAGGAAAAAGAGAATAACAAATTAGTAAGAAAGGAAAAAAAAGAATAACAAATAAGGAAAAAAGAATAAAAAATAAAGAAAAAATTTAAGAAGTAAATAAGGAAAAGAGAATAAAAAAATAAGTAAAGATGTAAGTAGTAAACGGAGTAGTAGAAATTAAAGTAGAAAGTAAAAGGAGTAGTAGAAATAAACTGCACTGCTACCTACGTATAAAATGATTATGAAACTATTTGGCACTTCGGCATCTGACTTTGCCCTCGACCACTAATAATATCGGCGAGTAAATTACAGTTTTGCTCTAGCTGTTTTGCTCTCTGTGGTCCAGGTTCACATGTCTGCAATCATTACCAGCTAACAATTGGTGCAAGCATTATGGGAGAAAAGGCATAAATCAAGAAATAAAAAAAAAATAGTTTCTGCACATTTTCAAAAAACACGTTGTGCTCTCTGAGGTCCTTTTCATTTTAACCAAATCAGGGGGAACTTGTCCTCACAGCGGCAAGGCAGATGGAACCATAAATCACAAGATCCATTGACTGCCTGCAGTGTACTCTCCACAGCTGTCAGTTTTTTGTCTCTTTGGTTTTAGCTGACATAGTTTGAGGTCCACTGTGAACCAATCTGGACTTTTTTTTACAGTCATATCCATCAAAACGACTAGTAGCCATCAACCTACTGCAGCGATCGATTCGTTTGCTTATTCTCTGGCATGGCCAATACTTTCTCTCACTAGGTGAGGCATGGGAGAAGTGCCTCGGTTTAGCTGTTTTTGCCTCCAGCTACAACTATGATTTTCTGTGCAGCTTTGGCTAACATTATTAAAATTGCATCAGGAATAGGTACAGAGCCAGAGAGCATGCACACAATGCAGGAGCACAAAAAAAAAAAAAAAAAGTATTTTATATGATACTTGTGGGCAGCTTAAAAAAGAATTTCTACTTTTTTTTTTTTTTTTAATAATTCTTATTTTTTTTCTTCTTTTTTTTTACATTTTTTTATTATTATTATTTTTTAAAAAAAACAAAAACAAAATAAACAAACCAAGATTATGTGCATAACCTTAACTGTCTTTTTAAAGGTCAGTATGTATTTGTTAATTTCCTCGACAGCCTTGTGGTGGCAGTCTCATGCTGGTGATTACAGGATTCCGTTTGAAAACAGAACGCCCTTTCTTCACAAAAGACTCTCTACAAAGGCTTGAGAAAAAATTGATTAAATTGAAAAGTATTCTATCAAAGTTTACTTTTGTGGATAAAATATAGAAAATATCCGACTGTAAAGGCAATAAATGCTGGCTCTGCTATGTTGTAGATCTGAAGATGTAGGAAACAACAACAACAGCAGCAAAAGTCTAGCTAAGGATTTTTGCTTAGGCACAAAAAAAAAAAAAAATCACAGTTAGCTAAAAATAAACCATCATTTTACTCCTTGTGAAGTTTAATGCCGCGTACACACGATCATTTATCAGCATGAAAAAAACGTTGTTTTTCAGCATGTCGAAAAAAAACTACGTTTTCCCAACTTCATCATTAAAACGATGTTGCCTACACACCATCGTTTTTAAAAAATGATCTAGCAAAGCGCGGTGACGTACAACGTACAACGTACAGCGTTCCATTCGCCTTTGAGCTGCTTTAGCTGATTCTGTGTTAGTAAAAGACGATTCGCGCTTTTTTGTCTGTGAAGCCCCGTACACACGACCAGTTTCCTCGGCAGAATTCAGCTTCCGACCGAGTTTCTGGCTGAATTCTGCCGAGAAACCCGGCCGTGTGTACAATTTCGCCGAGGAAGCCGACGAGGAGCTCGACGAGGAAGTAGAGAACATGTTCTCTATTTCCTCGTTGTTCTATGGGAGCTCTCGGCCCGCCGAGCTCCTCGGCGGCTTCAGGGCTGAACTGGCCGAGGAACTCGATGTGTTTGGCACGTCGAGTTCCTCGGCCGTGTGTACGGGGCCTTACAGCGTGATGAATGTGCTTACTCCATTATGAACGGTAGTTTTACCAAACGAGCGCTCCCCGTCTCATAACTCGCTTCTGAGCATGCGCAGGTTTTTTTTACGTCGTTTTAGCCCACACGCGATAATTTTTTACAACCCGAAAAACAACGTTAAAAAATGCAGCATGTTCGAATTTTTTTTTTGTCGTTTTTCAGAACCTGAAAAATGATGTGAAGCCCACACACCATCATTTTAAATGACATTTTTGAAAAACAAAGTTTTTTTCATGCCGAAAAATGATCGTGTGTACGCAGCATAACAGAAAAATCTTGCAAATGTTAAGAGTGTATTTGGCTTTTAGTATTTGAAGGCATGTTTATATATATTATTAATTGTTTAATTGCATAAAATTATTTATAAACAATATTAAATCATTATAATAATTAACATTATAAGTAATACTTTAAAGTACCGTATTTATCTTCATATAACGCGCCCCGGCGTATAGCGCGCTCCCCCAAAATAGAAGGAAAATTCCTGGAAAAAAAAGAAATACTTACAGTTTGGATGCCCCTCGTCTGTGTCTTGCCCGGCGTCCATCATGTCCATCGGCGGCCTTGTCCGGTCCGGCGTCCTTCTGTGGCCATCGTGGTGTCCTCCCCGCTGTGTTTTTCAGCCGATCCCCGCTTCCCGCACTGTGTTTGAACCACTCTGCCGACATATACCGAGCGCAGTACACTCGGGTATACTCGGGCAGGCTCGGCTCCTCTCGCGTAAAGGACGTACAGGACGCACAGGACGTGACCGCGAGCGTAGCCGAGCCTGCCCGACTATACCCGAGTGTACTGCGCTCGGTATATGTCGGCAGGGTGGTTCAAACACAGTGCGGGAAGCGGGTATCGGCGTATATCGCGCACCCACGATTTTAAGGGCAAAAAAGTGCGCGGTATAGGCCAATAAATACAGTATTTGGCTTTTAGTATTTGAAGGCATGTTTGTATATATTATTAATTGTTTAATTGCATAAAATTATTTATAAACAAGATTAAAATAATTATAATAATTAACATTATACGTAATACTTTAAAGTAATCATTTAGAGTATATAAGTAATACATTTATTTTTTAAAATATTGAAATGCAGTATTACTAACTTGGAGCATAAAAATTATTTACTAGATGCTGCTAAATAAAAAAAAAATTGTTATAAAAATGAATAAAACACATAATTTTATAAACACTTATACTAAACCTACAGACATTCAATATACAGCACACATTTTATTTTGTAGGTTAATGCAGTAAAACAAAAAAAAAACTCCCCACTTAATTCTTTATAGGAGAACCTGGGTTCAGCTCTCAATGTCGAAAGTTAGGTCATTTTTTTCTCTTATGAAACAGAGAGCTATGATTTTGACTTGAGGTGACAACTGAGAAGCACCAGAACCCTAAGGAATTTCAGAACCATACATTATTAGAAGATTGGAAATTAAAGCCAATGTTTTTTGGTCTGGATGTGCTCACATATCGCACACACTTAGGAAAAATGTGAACCCTTTTTTTTTTTTTTTGTTTCTTTAATATGTTAATCATAAAAAAGAAGATATTTTATCGCTCATGTGAACAGGTTCAGATGGGAAGTAGGTCCAGAAACAGCAGATGTGTTTTGTGTAACGGACACTGAAAAAGACATTCGATTCCTCAATATTACTTTCACACCTTTCCTGGCCACCAACAAACACAATCAACATCGTTTTAACACTTAGCCATTTCATATCTTAAAAACCTTCTAACATAGCAAGCAATATTTTCCAGGTACGACCTTTTTTTTTTTTTTTTTTCTAGTCATTATCTCATAGTTAACTTGACAATACTGAGTGCCTTGTATATAATCTAATACTGTCTTCATCTTCTGGATCTCCCAAGGCACATCACTGACAAAGTCAAGGATGTCATTTCTTAAAAGTACCGTATACAATGTCTTGACGTTAATTGACATTCATGTATTTATGTGTTTTTTTTTTTTCTCACCTGACCACATAGAGAATTCGGTGCCGGACAGCGGGGTGGTGAGATGTGCTTGAATAAAAGGAAGGCAACTTGGTGTCCAAAAGACGCAACAAGTAGACATGTGCACACTGAAATATTTTGTTTCAGAATTTCACTTTCGTCCGAAAAATACATTTATTTTGTTACTTCTGAAATTCGTTTCTATTCAGTTTGCTTTGTTAAGAAATGCCTTTGTCCGAAAATTTGAATTATTTAAGGTTGAGTCTGTCAATTGAAGGCTTAAAGGGCCAGATTCAGGTACAAATCCGGCGGCGTAACGTATCGTCTTTACGTTACGCCGCCGCAAGTTTTCAGCGCAAGTGCCTGATTCACCAAGCACTTGCGTGTAAACTTACGGCGGTGTAACGTAAAGCCGTCCGGCGCAAGCCCGCCTAATTTAAATGGGGCGTGTACCATTTAAATTAGGCGCGCTCCCGTGCCAGATGTACTGGGCATGCTTCGTTTTGAAATTCCCGCCGTGCTTTGCGCGAAGTGACATCATTTTTTTGAACGGCGACGTGGGTAACGTACTTTTGTTTTCCCGGACGTCTTACGCAAAAAAAAATTGAAATTCGACGCGGGAACGACGGCCATACTTTAACATGGCTGCTCTAAAGTTAAGCCATGAAAAAGCAGGCTTAACTTTGCGACGGGAAAAAATGACTTGCGACGACGTAACGCACGCGAGTACCTTCGATCGCAGGTACCAAACCGATCGTGTGTGGGCCCCATCGGTTATTTATCCATCGTTTAAAAAAAAATGGAACCTGCTTTAAAATTATCTGATGGATACCTAACCGATAGATAAAAACTGATCGTCTGTAGGCACGTCCATCGTTTAAAAATCCATGCATGCTCAGACTAAATTAGGGGACGGCAGTGCTCGTTCAGGTAAAACTAGCGTTCGTTATGGAGATAGCACGTTCATCACGCTGTAACAGACAGAAAAGCGCGAATCGGCTCTAACCAAACTTTTACTAACACGCGGTAACACGGAATCAGCAAAAGCAGCCCCAAGGGTGGCGCAATTGGATTTGAACTTCCCCTTTATAGTGCTGTCGTACATGGTTTACGTGACCGCGTTCTGACACAATCGTTTTTTTAACCGATGGTGTGTAGGCATGACTGACCATCAGTCAGCTTCATCGGATAACTGATGGAAAAATCCTCGGATTGAACCGATCGTGTGTACAGGGCATTACATTACAATTTGGTACAAGAGGAATCAGCAATAATTATATTTATTAATTATTATTACTAGTCAACCAACGTTAGAATTCTTCTATCGCCTATGGGCGAAGCATTTGCCTATAAATGCCCGCTGGTGGCAATCTAATGTTTTTAGCTGCTTCGTCGAATCTTCATGTCTCTATAATATTGAATCTTTTCTCTCTATGTCGAATAATCTTGGACTAACATAGTTAAGGTTAGGCACATTCGACCGCAAGGTTCGATAGACACAGATCGCTATTGTCACCGTCATGTTGAATCTTCTATCTATATCGAACTGTTGTCGCAACAAAATGATAATAAGGCATTTTTTATGTTGGATCTTTAGGCATTTTGGATTCTGCGCGCTCGTTATCGTTTGTTAAAATGAACACGAAAATCCCAGAAATTCGGACGAAAACAAATGCACATGTCTACCAACAAGCATCAGATAATTATCACCTGGCACCCGGTAATAAAACGTTATCAGATAATGATGGTGGTGTCTACAGAGTGCACAAAACGTCATTATACATACTCAGTGAAATTTATTGGAAGTAAAGGATGCCGGCTGAGTTGGAATTTGTTCGTCAATATCTTATGGTTCCATTAATATTAGAGCAGCAACAAAAGGGTTTTGGAATGCAGGAGGACATCTAAACTATGTAAACTTTAAAGTGCTACTAAACCCAGTAATATGAAAATAGTTCATCTGCCCCCACACAGTGCCCACAGTTTATAAATCATCTTTTTTTTTAACAGAATATCAATCATCTTTTTACATTAAAATACTGCCACTATATATCTTTTTGCCGGATCTGTATACCATAGTAACGTGATAAACTGCAGGGTCTGCCTGAGTGCTGAGTGTTCAGGTAGGAGGAGATTTCAACTATAGCAGGGGTAGGCCAACCTGGGGCCCTCAAGCTGTTGTGGAACTACATTTCCCATGAGGCATTGCAAGGCTGGCAGTTACAATTACTCCCAAAGGCATGATGGGACCTTCTGCAACAGCTGGAGGGCCCCAGGTTGCCTTCCCCTAATTTACAGTTTCCCTTCTATTTCTGTATGTGAACATAGCTCCCAACTGTCCCTGATTTTGAGGGACTGTCCCTGATTTGGAGCAATGTCCCTCTGTCTCTCATTCCTCCTCATTTGTCACTCATTTTGGTCTGATATATATATATATATATATATATATATATATATATATATATATATATATATATATATATATATATATATATATATATATATAATGCACTTTTTATCTATCAAAAAGTGTTTTCCAGCAATAAACCTTTCATCTGATTTCTAAATTGCTGCATTTGTAAATTCCAAAAGCCAATATAAAGGAATAGTAGTGGTAAAAAAAAGCACTCGTGGGTTTAACCAATCTTGTTTTTTGTACAATTATCCTTTAAGTGTTGTTATGGGAGGTTGATCATCCATCAATCAAGATGTGACATCCCACCCACTGTGTTCTTTTTTAGTTACTGGGCATGGAGAAGTAGGGAGGGACTGGGCTGTCATTTAGGATCTGTAAACACGCCCACATTTGTGATGTCAATATCATGTGACGTGAAAAGCTCAGCTCAAACAGGAAATGTTCTCTCCAGCAATAGAGACCAAACTGAGCACTACCCTCACTGTGTCTTATCTGGCCTTGCCAGGAGAGACCCTGTGGGAAGGGGAGGATCTGTGCATACACGATCAAACATCCTTTTTACACAATACAGAGGATTAACCCCTTAAGTTTCACAGTGAGTATAACAAACATGCTATTCTACACATACACACAGATTTTACTGTTGTGGGTTTAGTGACACTTTAATCATTAACGTTTGCTTAAATATGAAAAATGAAAAAAAAATCACCACAAGGAATAATACTTACATCGAGTCCTAGTTCACTCTGGAATGTGTTCCTGGGCGATTCCTGCGCAATGCAATTTTCAGCCCATTCAAATCGCACTGGATAGCAACCAAAAAGATGGTAGATGCTTTGTTAGTTTAAGGGTCTGTTCCCACCAAGGGCGGCCCGTGCATTAAGGATGCACAGGTGCCGCCCCCTCTATCCTCGCCAACCTCCTATATAGTTAATGGATAGATTCATTGCATTGCATTAATCTATCCATGACCACCGCTGCCACTCCCTATTCAGGCATCCGGTCCCTTTTCGGACACCGGGTGCTTGAATTTCAGCCGTGGGGGTGTTTTTTTGAAGCACCTGATTAGAGCCATAGTCTCTAATAGGCTTTAAAATAGGCTGAACTCGGAGTGCAGAGCATTGCACTCAGAGTCCACCCAGATGTGTTAGAAAAGCAAATGAATATTTGCTTTTCTAACACCGAATTGCCTCTCCACCAATCAGGAAGCTTGGATCTGTTACCCATTTCCCGATTGGCTGAAAGGTTAGCAATCCTATTGGACACCTAAGAGGAGGGAACGAGACACATGGCAGAAGCAAGATGCCTGCTGTAGCCTGTCCCCCTGCCCGATGAACCCCAATGTGCCCAGTGGGGGGGTGGTTAAGGTGCCGCGGGGGGTGATTGTCTGCCGTAGGAGGGGGCAGGAGCTCTCTGCGGATCACGGAGAGGCTGAGCCAGCAGGTTGTAATCTTTCCCCAACCTTGTCCAGCTCTGTGACATCAGCTGACAGCAGCCTTCTGCCCGCTATCTGCTGAAAACGGGTCACAGGTGCAAAATGATATGCACTCCTGTGACCCATAGGAGAAGTACAGCCAAACAAGCTTTGGCTGTTTTTCTGCTTTAATTCAGAACGTGCATTCCAGTTTGTTTTTGATACATTTTTATGTGTATGTGTTACGGTGCTTTTTTGATGCATTGTTCCTGATGAGCTCTATACAGAATAAATGCAATATGTTCTACTTTTATTGACTGTACTGGTGTGAACTAGAGCCATTGGAATACACAGAAACACTATGGGCAGGATTCAGAAAAGAGATACAACGGCGTATCTCCTGATACACCGTCATATCTCTGAGTGCGGTCGGTCGTATCTATGCGCCTGATTCAGAGAATCAGTTACGCATAGATATCCCTAAGATCCGACTGGTGTAAGTGTCTTACAATGTCGTATCTTAGGCTGCATAATCATGCTGGCCGCTAGGTGGCGCTTCCGTATAGTTACGCGAGAAATATGCAAATGAGCTAGATACGCCAATTCAGAAACGTACATCCCGGCGGCGCATTTTTTTACGTCGTTTACGTTAGTTTTTTTTCGGCGTATAGTTACCCCTGCTATATGAGGCGTAGATAATGTTAAGTATGGCCGTCGTCCCCGCTCCGAGTTTTGACATTTTTACGTTGTTTGCGTAAGTCGTTCGTGAATACGGCTGTCCGTCATTTACGTTCACGTCGAATCCAATACGTCCTTGCGGCGTAATTTGGAGCTATGCACACTGGGATATTTTACAACAAAAACGCGGGGGTCAAGAAAAATTTAAATAAAACACGCCCCCAACATCCCCATTTGAATTAGGCGGGCTTACGCCACCACACATACGTTACGCCGCCGTAACTAAGGGCGCAAGTTCTTTCTGAATACAAAGTTACAGCGGCGTAACGTATCGGAGATACGTTACGCCGGAAGAAAGATGCGCTCATCTTTCTGAATCCGGCCCTATGCATGTATTTTTGATTAGATGTGCAGAACAAAAAAATGTATTTAGTTTAGTTAAAGTTTAGTTTCAATTTCTTATGTACATACATTTGTTTAGTTAAATTCATTTAATTTGTTTAATTAGTTTTCGGAATTCGTTTAGTTCATTCGTTTTCGAATCAAGTCAAAAAGATTTCGAATCAATTTAGAAAAGTTTTCGAGTTCAAAAAGTTTTCAAATTAATTTAGAATAGTTTTCAAATTTGAAAAGTTTTCGAATCTATTTCAAGTAGTTTTCTAAACTATTTCGAGTAGTTTTCAAATCTAATTCAAATAGTTTTCGAATTTGAAAAGTTTTCGAATTCAAATAGTTTTCCAATTTCCAAAAATAATAAAATAGAATAGAAAATAAAGGAATAGAATAGAAAAATACATGTTTTTTTTTCTAAGCTATTCTTTTATTTTCTATTCTATTTTATTCTCTTTGGAAATTGGAAAACGATTTGAATTCGAAAAGTGTTCGAATTTGAAAACAATTTGTCCGAATTCGAACTTCCTTATTTCGGGTTCGTTTAAATTCGGTACTATTCTAATTCTGAAATTCAGGTACAATTTCCAAATAACGAAAATTTGTCCGAATTTTTATTCGGAATTAAACTAACCACACATGTTTATTTTTGATGCAGATTAAACACACACTGAACAACATCTGATATGAACTAACCTTTAGGGCCCATTCACACTAGAATGTCGTGCAGGAAATTCACATTCTGTACCAGTTTCTAGTTGCACTGCCCTTGCGATCTGCAGTGGGTGTCAGTGCAAAGTTAACAACACGCCAAATGCACAAAAGAAATGCCTGAATCATTTCTAAAATTGTGCATGCACGTCTAAAGCCCTGTACACACGATCGGATATCTGATGGAATCTAATCCGATGGATTCTTTCGTCGGATATCCGATGAAGCTGACTTTCATCAGTCTTGCCTACACACCATCAGTCAAAAATCCGACCGTGTCCAACGCGGTGACATAAAACACAACGACGTGCTGAGAAAAATAAAGTTCAATGCTTCCGAGCATTCGTCAACTTGATTCTGAGCATGCGTGGATTTCCACACAGACAATCGTTTTTTTCTATCGTTTTTTTATCCATAGGAAAATTTAAAAACATGTTCTATTTTTTTTCACTGATGGAAAACAAACCGATGGGGCCCACACATGATCGGTTTGTCCGATGAAAACGGTCCATCGGTCCATTTTCACCGTTTTCTGCCCGTGTGTACTTTTCACAATTTTGAATTTGCCACCGGGCTCCGCCCCTGTGCATCGTGATGCTCACAGTGAACGGTGCGCGGCACAATAATACATCGGTTGGGGTACACAGCCCGCGGACACAGTAGGGAGACATGTGGGCAAGATAAATAACTTTCCAGGAAATCCCAAGTGTGGCTCGGGGTTACCGCTTTTGGTAGTGAAAATTCACCCCAAGCTACACTCGGGATTACCAGGGAGGTTAATGACCACGCCAGAAATAAAAACCTTTTCTTTTATTCAATTCAGTATTCAGTATGAAGCCTTTAAAGTCCCTACTATGGAAATAGATTTTTTCCTTTTTGTTGTCCTAAGTGTATTTTTGGGATGCGGCATCTTACGCTTGTTCTCTGCAATATGGTAAAATATTGTTTAGCTATTTGTAAAAGAGGGTAGTTCTTCCCAATGACCACAATTATTGTGGGCATTTTTCTCACAGACCATCACACTAATGTATCAAGCTGTAGATTTAGTAATTTTTAGCAGGTGTTCCCTGAGACCGGAAAGTTATTTCAAGAGTTCCTCTGTGTTGAAAAGGTTGAGAAAGGCTGGACTAGAATGAGGAAAATAATCAGGATGATTAGGGAGCAGCACGCTGAGCATGTCACAGACAAAAGTGGGTTTGATGTACTGTTGGTGGGCTATGATTGCATATGTATTGTTCAATTATTGATTACATTTTGCAATAGTTTGTTCATTTCTAATAAATGAAATGAAATAAATAAAATTCTAATTTCTAAAACAGCAGCAGATTTTTGAGTTACCTCTTGAAGCCACTGGTGACTGTGGTCATACCAGCGAGTTCGCCGGATGACCACCCAATAAGCATTTGCAGTGATGGAAACGTCAACTACTTCTAAGGAAAGAGCGCAATAATAGGGTGAATCTAGAAACATCACACCGTGATATTAAAGTTGAAGTTTAGTAATAGAAAAACAAAACAAAAAAAACAAAAAACAGAACCAAGGTGGTACTTATCATGAATGAAGGGTGTTTTGTGTGCTGTGTTCAGCTAAAATCCAAAGTTCTCTGCCCCCCAGATACCCCCACAGCGGTGTTGTTTTGGTGATGTCAGGGTTAATATGAGCAGCTCAAAATTTACAGCCAACACATTTCAGAGGCTAAGCCTTGTCCTTTCCATGAGGGCTTAAAAGATAGCAAATGTTGTATATGGACTTAATAGTAAAAACCTAATTAAAAAGAATTACCCTTTACTGCAACACACACAAACACACACACACACTGCAAGTGTTAACTTCTTGTTAAAGCGGATGTCCGCTGAAAAAAATATTAAAAGCCAGCAGCTACAAATACTGCAGCTCCTGGGGTAGATTCAGGTAGGGAGCGTGTATTTGTGTGCGGGCGCAACGTATCCTATTTACGCTACGCCTCCGAAACTTTGACAGGCAAGTGCAGTATTCACAAAGCAAAGTTGCGGCGTCGTAGAGTAAATAGGCCGGCGTAAGCCCGCCTAATTCAAATGTGGAAGATGTGGGCGTGTTTTATGTTAATTTATTGTTACCCCGCGTAAATGACGCTTTTTCCGAACGGCGCATGCGCCGTCCGTGAAAGTATCCCAGTGCGCATGCTCCAAATTAACCCGCAAAAAGCCAATGCTTTCAAAGTGAACATAAATGACGCACAGCCCTATTCGCGAACGACTTACTGTACGCAAACAACGTAATCGACGGAAAATTTGACGCTGGCCCGACGTCCATACTTAACATTGGCTGCGCCTCATATAGCAGGGGTAACTTTACGCCGGAAAAAGCCTTACGTAAACAGCGTATCTGTACTGCGACGGCCGGGCGTACGTTCGTGAATAGGCGTATCTAGCTGATTTACATATTCTAGGCATAAATCAGCGTACACGCCCCTAGCGGCCAGCGTAAATATGCAGTTAAGATACAACGGCATAGGAGACTTACGCTGGTCGTATCTTAGACAAACTCTGGCGTATCTGATTCTTTGAATCAGGCGCCAAGATACGACGCCTCACACTCAGAGATACGCCGTCGTATCTCCTACCTTAATCTGGCCCCCTGACTTTTAATATTAGGACACTTACCTGTCCTGGAGTCCAGCGCCGTCCGCAGCAGAGGACGAGCAGACTTGACCAGACTTGAACCCAAGTGAACTTCTCTACAAGGATCTGAAAATGTCTGTGCACCGACGCTCCACATCCAACCTGATGGGCGCTTGAGAGGTCCTGCAAAGAAGAATGGGAGGAACTGCCCAAAAATAGGTGTGCCAAGCTTGTAGCATCATCCTCAAAAAAGACCTGAAGCTGTAATTGGTGGCAAAGGTGCTTCAACAAAGTACTGAGCAAAGGCTGTGAATACTTATGTACATGTGATTTGTTTCATTTTTAAATAAATTTGCAAAGATTTCAAACAAACTTCTTTCATGTTGTTATTAGAGCCGGTTCACACTGGGGCGACCTGGGATCCGACTTCAAGTCGCCCCAAGTTGCCCCAAGTCGCGCGGTCGAGAAAATAAATGGAAGTGAATGGGAGCCATCTTAATGTACACTACTGAAGTCGCTCCGACTTCAGAAAAGGTTCCTGCACTACTTCAATCCGACTTGTAGGCAACTTGTAGGCAACTTGTACCCATTGATTTCAATGGAAGTCGCCTCAGAATTTGGATCACTGTCTTAACTGAAGCAACAATACAGGAAGATAACATACATTTCTCAGGCAAACCCCTCCCTCCCACAGAGCTGATTGTTGTTTGATTGGCCACTTGAAAGCCTCCTGTCCTGGAGGCAACTTGAAGTTGCCTTGTAAGTTGCCCGATGATTCATACTCAAGTCGTGTCCAAGTTGCCTCCCAAAGTCGTGCTAGAAGTCGTGTTGCCCCAGTGTGAATGGGCTCTTATGGGGTATTGTTTGTAGAATTTTGAGGTAAATAATGCATTTAATACATTTTGGAATAAGGCTGTAACAAAATAAAATTAGGAAAAAGTAAAGCGCTGTGAATACCGTATTTATCGGCGTATACCGCACACTTTTTTTCCCTGAAAATCAGGGCAAAATCGTGGGTGCGCGATATACGCCGATACCCGCTTTCCCGCGCCGAGTTTGAATACTGCGCCGGCATATACCGAGCGCAGTACACTCGTGTATAGTCGGGCAGGCTCGGCTCCTCTCGCACTCACGTCCTGGACGTACAGGACGTGAGCGCGAGAGTAGCCGAGCCTGCCCGACTATACACGAGTGTACTGCGCTCGGTATATGCCGGCGCAGTATTCAAACTCGGCGCGGGAAAGCGGGGATCGAGCGGGGAGGACGCCGCAGAAGGACGCCGGACCCGACGAAGAGGACACCCGAAGCCGCAGACGGACGCCGGACCCGACGAGGCCGCCGATGGACGCCGCGCAAGACACCAAAACTGTAAGTACTAAAATGTTTTTTTACAGGAATGTCGGGTCCACTTTAGGGGTGCGCGCTATACGCTGGAGCGCGCAATACCCCGATAAATACGGTACTTTCCGGATGCACTGTATATAGTGCCAATATGAGGCAGATATACACAAGTTGTAGTAGAGCTACAGGGTTAGGTCTGGCCACTGTTCTGCAATGCAATAGAAGTAAGATATACCCGTGCTCAAATTCCGATTCTACATGTTTATACCCATTAGGTGCTATTCTAAAAAACATAGCAATTAAAAAATAGGGATTTTTAGTTCACATATATTGCAATACGTGTGCTTTTGAAAAAGGGGTCAGGGACAATTTTTCTGTGTGTCTCATGTGTAGGGCAGCTCATCGAAATGAATGGGCTACCCATTACACTGGTCTGCGGGAGCGCACAGAAAGCGTGCGGAAGCGCGTATGTGCTCTGTCGCACCTGCATGTTGTGAAAGGAGTCGTAACAAGTGCTTAACACTTGCTATACAAAGGGGGAATTTCCACTGCAAGGGGTTTTAACTTTAACTTGAACTTTTTCCCACCCACGCTATAGCTGAAATACGGCTACAGCGCGGGCCTTAATTGCCAGGAGAGCATCCATAGACGTCCTTCCGAGCATGCATTGCCAGTGTGTCCTTGCGGACCGCCCGCGGTGCCCTCTGTGATTGCTCAGTCCATGAGACTCGGCTGATCACTGATCGCTGTAAGGGACCAATCCTGGCCCCTTACCACGTGATCAAATGACAAATGACCAAATGACAGCTGATCGATCATGTAAACAGAAGATCGGTTATCAGTAATTTTTTCCCCTCACGCAGTCAGCACGAGGGGAAAAAATGTTGATTACCGACTTCTGTCAGAAGGACGTTGGTCCCTCACACAGAGAGCTGTGGCTGTTTCATCTGTGCCCACCAGTGCCACCTGCCAGTGCCCACCAATGCCACCTACCAGTGCCATCTACCAGTGCTCACAGTGCCACCTACCTTTGCCCACCAGTGCCACCTATTAATGCCCACCAGTTCTGCCAATCAATGCCCATCAGTGCCCCATCATCAGTGCCACCTATCAGTGCCCATTAGTGCCGCCTTATCAGAGCAGCATATCAGTGCCCATCAGTCCCGCCTTCTCAGGCCTCGTACACTTGACCGAGTTTCTCGGCAAAAACCAGCAAGAAACTTGCTGGGAGATATTTTTTGCCGAGGAAACCGGTCGTGTGTACATTTTCGTCAAGGAAACTGTCGAGAAACTCGACGAGCCAAAAAGAGAGCAAGTTCTCTATTTCCTCGACGGGAATGGAGAAAATTGTCTTGTCGAGTTCCTCGACAGCCTAACAAGGAACTCGACAAGCAAAAATATGTGTTTCGCCCGTCGAGTTCCTCGGTCGTGTGTACGAGGCTTGAGTGCCTATCCGTGCAGCATATCAGTGGCCATCAGTGCTGCCTTATCTGTGCCTATCAGTGCCCATCAGTGCCACCTTATCAGTGCCTATCAGTGCAGCCTATCAGGGCCCATCAGTGCAGCCTCATCAGCGCACATCAATGAAGGAAAAAAATTACCTGCTTTCAACATTTTATAACAAACTAAAAAAATAAATTCAACATTTTCAGTATTTTGTTTAGCAAAAACCCCGTCAGTGATTAAATACTACCAAAAGAAAGCTCTATTTGTAGGGTACATCTGGGTACAGTGTTGCATGACCGCGCAATTGTCATTCAAATTGTGAGAGCGCTGAAAGCTAAAGATTGGTCTGGGCAGGAAGGGGGTTTAAGTGCCCGGTAAGCAAGTGGTTAAATGCTCGGACTGTTGGATGGGCACACAGTAAGCACTGAGCAGGAGAGGTCCTGCTCTTGCCAAGAATTAAAATGCTTAAAGTGGAGGTTCACCCGGAAATGTTAATTTTTAACATTAGATTGATGCTCATTTTGTCAAGGGGAATCGGGTAGTTTTTTTTAAAAACAAAGCCGTACTTACCGTTTTAGAGAGCGATCTTCTCCGCCGCTTTCGGGTATGGGCTGCGGGACTGGGCGTTCCTATTTGATTGACAGGCTTCCGACGGTCGCATCTATCGCGTCACCATTTTCCGAAAGTAGCCGAACGTCGGTGCGCAGGCGCCGTATAGAGCCGCACCGACGTTCGGCTTCTTTCGGCTACTCGTGACGCGATGTATGCGACCGTCGGAAGACTGTCAATCAAATAGGAACGCCCAGTCCCGAAGACCATACCCGGAAGCGGCGGAGAAGATCGCTCTCTAAAACGGTAAGTACTGCTTCATTTTTAAAAAAACTACCCGATTCCCCTAGACAAAATGAGCATCAATCTAATGTTAACATTTTTTTTTCGGGTGAACTCCCGCTTTAATTTGCATGTATGACCAGAGCGCCCCTTTAAGTGACATGCTTTGCGTAATTAAACAGCAGAGCCAGCGCGCCTTTTCACATTAATAGAATGCAACAGTAAAGATGTGAATTCGTTATCCAGCATGGCAAATAATTCATGGCTCTTGCTTTCAGCTTCTGATGGGTCACTTACCACATCTCTCCGGATAACTGAATCTCTTCTTACACTATATTAAACATTGGGGCTTAATATTTTATTAAGGAATATCCTTTTCCTTTAAACATTGGCTGTCAAAACCAACACACCAAGTTTTCTATTACGCCGTGATAAATCAGAGCGCCGGGGAAATATGGACTTTATCAGATGGAGCAAATGATTCATACCCTTTCTTCTGAACTCGTTGTTTGGAAATGACTCCTAAAAATACTGAAATGCTGTAAAAAAAAAAAAAAAAAAAAATTGCACTCAAACTTATGTTTTTATTTAATAAATATAGAGAGGTTTTTCTCAAATTTAACATTTTTAGTATTTATATAAAAAAATAAATAAAGGTAATGTAAAAATCTTGCCAATCTTTGATTGCATAGATACGGTCTACTTCTATACAAGGCCAACTGATAGAAATATTCTTACCAGGATTAATGTTTAACCACTTCAGCCCCAGAAGAATTTACCCCCTTCCTGACCAGAGCACTGGCACTGTGTCACTTTACCTGACAATCAGGGCCGTCTTAACCACTTAAGGACCGCCTCCTGCACATATATGTCGGCAGAATGGCACGGCTGGGCACATCCACGTACAGGTACGTCCTGTACTAGTAACCAGCCGTGGGTCGCGGGCGCGCGCCTGCGGCCCGGTCCGAAGCTCCGTAACCGGGACTCGCGGACGCGATCGCAGCTGGAGTCCCGCGATCAGTCCCCGGAGCTGAAGAACGGGGAGAGCTGTGTGTAAACACGGCTTCCCCGTTCTTCACTGTGGCGCTGACATCGATCGCGTCATCCCTTTTATAGGGAGACACAATCGATGACGTCACACCTACAGCCACACCCTCTACAGTTGTAAACGCACTTCAGGTCACACATAACCCCATAACCCTGTGGTTAACTCCCAAACTACTACTGTCATTTTCACAATAAACAATGCATTTTAAATGCATAATTTGCTGTGAAAATGACAATGGTGTCAAAATTGTCCGAAGTGTCCGCCATAATGTCGCAGTCACGAAAAAAATTGCTGATCGCCGCCATTAGTAGTAAAAAAAAAATAATTAATAAAAATGCAATAAAACTATCCCCTATTTTGTAAACGCTATAAATTTTGCGCAAATCAACTGATAAACGCTTATTGAGATTTTTTTTTACCAAAAATAGGTAGAAGAATACATATCGGCCTAAACTGAGGAAAACATTTTTTTTTATATATATTTTTGGGGGATATTTAATATAGCAAAAAGTAAAAAATATTGAATTTTTTCAAAATTGTCGCTCTATTTTTGTTTATAGCGCAAAAAATAAAAACCGCAGAGGTGATCAAATACCACCAGATGAAAGCTCTATTTGTGGGGAAAAAAGGATGCCAATTTTGTTTGGGAGCCAGGTCGCATGACCGCGCAATTGTCAGTTAAAGCGACGCAGTGCCGAATCACAAAAAGGGGCCTGGTCTTTTACCTGCATTTTGGTCCGGGTCTTAAGTGGTTAAGAGCATCATGGGCCCCGGGGCAAAGTAATGCTCGACAATGATGACAGTGCAGGTAAACAGACATTAAGTAGGTAGGAGGCAGACTGCCTCCCCTTTGCATCTATTACTCTCAGTGCCATCACGGGGCCCCCAATTTCGGGGCAGCATGGGCTCAAGGACCAGCTGCTTTGGGGAAAGTGCAGGGACCCCCCAGTGCCCAGGTATGCCCTCTCATTAAGACAGCCCTGCTGACAATTGCGTGGCCATTTGACGTTGCGCCCAAAAAAAAACTGACATCCTTTTTAACCCACAAATTGATCTTTCTTTAGTTTTTTAGTCTTTTTAAGCTATAAACAAAAAAAGAGCAATTTTTTAAAAAAAAAAGCAATATTTTTTACATTTTGCTATAATAAATATATAAAAAAACGAATTTGCACGGCGGCAAATTCAAAGCAACGTACAGGTACATTGCTTTGTGAAGCCGTGCCATTTTGCCGATGTGTATCAGCGTTAGCCTGTCGGCAAGTGGTTAAAAAATCCCAGAATTTTGCTTAAAATTTTTATTTCCTATGACCGCCAAATCTTCCATAATGTGGTAATTTCCGTATTGAGTAATTCCGGGAGAATACCACACAGTAGCCACTAGGTGGCATAGCCAATCATAGGAAAAATTAATTACGGGGATAATTTGTGACGGTTGTACGAATACTTGAGGCACTCGCACAGCAAATTTCTGTCTGGCTTTTTAACACTTGCTGACCAGCCGCCGTCATTGTACTGCGGCAGGGCTGCTCTATTAGCTGTACATCGGTTTGTTCAATAGATACAGAGGGTGCGCGCACAGCGCCAGAGCTCCACAGAGAGCCACAACGGGGATCTAAGTATGTAAACAGACAGATCCCCGTTCTAAAGGGGAAGTAGAAAGAGATCTGCTGTTCCTAGTGATCAGGAACAGCGATCTCTCTCTACTCACAGGCAGTCTCCTCCCTCCACAGTTAGACACACCTCCCCCTGGCAAATCAGGAAGCGGATCTGAGCAGTGGCGACCAGTGGATTTATTTTTGGGGGTAAACAGTATAACACCTGCAACCCCCCGTCGGTTTGTCAGCACTTACCCCATAACCGGCGGCTTCCCCTGCTTGGTGACGGCTTCCCCTGCTCAATCAGTGTTTCACCAGCGAATGTTCATTCATTGTTGAAACACACCTGGGTGGGCTCCGGATGCATCCTCTGCGACCCGAGCCCACCCGATGCCTCTGGCTCTAATCAGGTGCTTCAAGAAAAAAAAAACCTGAAAGGGGCCGGACGCATGAATAGGGGGTGGCCGCAGCGGCCATGCTATGCATGAATCTATCCATTGCACATAGGGGGGTGGAGTGGGAGAGGGAGCGGTGCCCGGGTGCCCCTAATGGATGGCCCGCCACTGGGTCTGAGACCAGTTTCCTGACTGGCTGAAAAGAGAAGTGCCCCAATTGACCGCAGAGGAGAGAGGAAACGGAAACCGATGTAAGCTGCCGTGATGCCCGTGGAGAGTAAGGGAAGCTGCCTTGATGCCCACGAAAAGCAGGGGAAGTCACCAGTGATGCCCGTCACCCGGGTGAAGCACTGCCCACCATAGATGGGGTAGGTGCTCTGGACCCGACCGACCGAGCTGGGGGGAATTTGGGTGTTTGCTGCCCCCCCAAAAAAAATACTACGCGCCGCCACTGGTTGTAATGTTCCAATGTTGGGTCAGGGTTGCCAACTTTTAGTAAATTTACAAACAGTTTGTAAAATCCGCAATTTTTGCATCTGTCTGTGAATGACCTTAAAGGGTCACTAAAGGAAACATTTTTTTAGCTAAATAGCTTCCTTTACCTTACTGCAGTCCTGGTTTCATGTCCTCATTGTTCGTTTTTGCTCTGATGTTGCTGTAATCCTTCTCTGTTCTGGACACTTCCTGGTTGTCTGTTTCCTGATGACCACAGTACTGGGAGATTCTAGTTTTATTTCCAAACCATCACTGCTCTATGGCTCTGTCTAGCACAGAGGCAGGATAACATGCAAAAACAAAACTAGAGGTACATTATATGATTGATTTTTATCTATTTTTAATCAATTTTAAAAGGAATCAGTTAACTATTATGTCTCCATACCCTAACAGTCATTTCAGCAAAAACATTTTTTTCCTTTACAACTCCTTTAACAGACATTCATGGGCAGATGCAAAAATTATGGATTTTATAAACTGTTTGTAAATTTAATGAAAATTATCAACCCTGGGTTGAATGTTCTGACCCTCTATGGTCTGTAGGTGAAAGTTTCCCTTTAAGAACTCCATTTATTTATGTATTTATTTCATACAGGTACTTATATCGCACCCCATTTCATTTTAAATGTCAGACCTCAGCCGTGTAGAATTTTTTTTTCTTCTCTGCCCTCGTTTCACATAACAAAATATCGGTAAATGTTTCTCTGTCTTCCTCGGCACTTTTAGCACTCTGCCTCCTTCATATAGCTTCAGGTGTCAATACAAAACCTATTTAAATCTTGTAAAAACAGCTCTAAGCTATATAGTAATGTAAAGTGGGGGGAAGAAAAGGAATGCGTCTATTGCTCAGGTCACATGCTGTAACAAACAAGGAAAATCATAGCTGTAAGAAGTGTTTTATTTTGTGACAACAGCAATATGACAGTTTCCCATATCACAAAAACATGACACTTTTCCAAATATCAGAGGATGCGTTGTTGGCTCCTGGGACTCCAGCGCTGTCACATAAATGGAAGGTCACCGGCTCCTCTCCTGCCTTCCACAGTTACAAAATGTTGAGGAGCGGGCTTTGCACACTAAATGCTGCAGGCTGGGGGAATTTTGGTTTTCTGGATGGTGAGAAATTTGACAGCAGGAAAAAGGTCTTACTTTGACAGCACTAACCCTTAGGTTTAAGGGTGATGCCCCTAGCAGCCCACGAGTCAAATCACCTATGTTAACTTTTAGCTCTCTCTGACTTAAATATCCCAAAAAGTCAACTCTGCATATATTTGTTGCATGCGGCTGACAGCATCCTCCACCAATGCCCCCAAGCACAATCCTAAATAGCATTTAGACTGGCTCGGTATGGCTGCAGACAGGAGAATCATATTTTTCTGTGAAAAAAAAAGGAAAAAAAATAGCTATTTCATAGCTAGTTTTTGTTCCTTTAGGTAAAAAAAGATCTGTTACTAAACCATATTTATTATAGAATGTATTGGCCAACTGTCCTTGATTTATGTAGAGTTGTCTCTGGGAATGTCCCAGGCTTTTCACTGCCGACCAATTTTTGCATATATTGTCAGTCTGACACCCCGCAACACCGATCTCGGTAAAGAGTCTCTCACGGAGACTCTTTACCACGTGATCAGCCGTGTCCAACCACGGCTGATCACGATGTAAACAGGAAGAGCCGTTGATGGCTCTTCCTCACTTGTTATAGGTAATGCCCCACAAAGTAAACATTTTCTTCTTTAGTATCATCCAGGGATGGACTGGCCATTGGAACTACAGGGAGTTTCCCGTAGGGCCAATGCCTCAGTGGGCCGGCTTCAGTGACAGTGGACCGATGCCCCCCTCCGCTCCTCTGTCTCTCCCTTCCCGCAGCGCTCACCTCCTCTCCCTCCCCGCAGCGCTCACCTGGGGGGAACAAAGAAGCAGGGGGAGGACCAGAGGAGCAGGGACGACGACAGAGGAGCATGGGGGAAGGGACAGACAGCTGACTCAACAGCTTTGGCCTAAGAGTTTATCCCTTCTGCCTAATCTTGTCCCATAAGGGGGGGCACCGAACTGATTCTTTTCCCCGGGTGAAATAATGTCTAGCTTCCCCACTGGCACTGCCAATCAGAGTACCAGTACCTGCCGTTCTACTCTAATAAAGTAGAACGGCTAGTGGCTAGTGTAGGGGGAGAGGGGGCTTGGCTGGCCGGGGGGGGGGGTGCTGTGGGAGTTGTCCAGCCACCATGGGAGAGACCTGTCAAAGTGGGCCAGTCTGGATGAGGTCCAGGGCCAAATTTCTGTCCCAGTCCAGCCCTGGTATCATTTAGCGGCACAGTGGCTTAGTGGTTAGCACCAGTGTGTTACAGTACTAGCTTTATTGGTTTGACACTACCTGTATAGAGTTGGCATGTTCTTTCTGTGCTCGTATGGAATATGCCAGTTTCGTCATGTAGCACAACCGAGACTCTCCAGATCCAGATGAATGTCCAGATTTAGATCAATGTCCAGCTTCACAGTGTCAGAACCTTTGGGCCAACCCGGCAACACTGTAAGCACGTTCCCAAACTGCAGTGCATCCTCCAAGTAAATCACAAGACCAGCCTTCTTCTTGGCTTTCTTTAGAAAGGGGCCTCCCCTGGGTCTCCTCATTGGCAAAGCTTTGTCCAGACCAGGTAGGACAGCTTCAGGAACCCTTCAGCACACATTATTCCCCAAACCAGGCTTTTGAGTTAATAGCAATGATCCATCCAGCAGCACCTCCCTAGACCTTAGTCCAGGAAAGGAGAGCGAGCATGTGGCTTGTTCCAAGTATTTATATCCCCCTCCCCAGCATACACCAGTGCCCTAAACCCTAAACTGAACTGACTGAAGAACATATAAATATTAAAGCGGAGGTCCACACAAAAAGTGGACCTCCGCTTTTCGGAACCCCCCCCCCCCCGGTGTCACATTCGGCACCTTTCGGGGGGAGGAGGTGCAGATACCTGTATAATACAGGTATTTCACCCACTTCCGGGAATAGACTGCTTGCGGGAGTCACACCCCTTCGCGTCACCCCCCCCGCTGTCTTCTGGGAAACACACTGGTCCCAGGAGACAGCGTGACTCGCACATGCGCAGTAGGGAACCGGGCAGTGAAGCCGCAACGCTTCACTTCCTGATTCCCTCACCAAGCATGGCGACGGGGGCAGCCAAGAGACGAGTGATTGCTCGGCTTTGGCTGCCGACATCGCGGGCACCCTGGACAGGTAAGTGTCCATTTATTAAAAGTCAGCAGCTGCAGTATTTGTAGCTGCTGGCTTTTAATAAAAAAAAATTAGGTGGACCTCCGCTTTAAGAAGGAGAGGGTTAGGGGTCCCAGATACCAAAGCAGATCATTTAGAGACTCTCCAGATCCAGATCAATGTCCAGATCAAGTTCAATGTCCAATTTTACAGTGTCAGAACCTTTAAGCCAACCAGGCAACACTGTAAGCACGTTCCCAAATTTCAGTGCATCCTCCAAGTGAATCACAAGGCCCTTCTGAGAGACCAGCCTTTTTCCTGGCTTTTTGGAGAAAGTGGAGTTTCCATCCCAATTTTTTTTTCCATTATTGTGCTCATTAGACCTAAAAAAGTTAAAAAAAAAAAATATTTTTTTTTTACTCATCTGGAAATGCCTATTGCTATGCGGTCCCACGAAATCTGCCTTTGAAAGCACCTAGGATTCTGACATCATCTCCCTCTAATGCTCCTAATGTGTCATCATTTCCCAGGATGCAGTGCGCTGTCCAATTATCACTCCCCATCCAAGACTTCCAGGAAGTAAGTGCTTGTTGGCTTCACAATGACCACAAGCAAAATGACAACGGTGTAGACATATTTTTATAAACAATCTTTTTTGAATATCTATGCGGATCGGCGGCGGATTGTAAAATAGTAAGTGACCGGATTTATATTATAAAAATGCAGGATGAAAGGACATACATTTAAAAAAATGCTAATTAAAGGTTGGAACTCCGCTTTAAGGAACACTTCAGCACATGTTAGGCCCCCAAACCAGGCTTTTGGGCCTAACAGCAATGATCCATCCAGCAGCACCTCCCTAGGCCTCAGCCCAGGAAAAGAGAGCAAGGATGTGGCTTGTTCCAAATATTTATATCCCCCTCCCCCCAGCATGCACCAGTGCCATGAACCTCATACTGAACTGGCTGAAGATACCAATGGCATCTACTGGTGACAGTAAGAATTCACAAGCCAACTTAAGCTTAGGGAAACACCAGGTGGAAAACTATACAGTCAGTCTGAACCAACTACAGCCCAGCCAAAAAATAAACTGACATAGTAGCCCCTGTTTAGGACAAGGGGGCTACACTGACAACCTCTAATAAAGCCTTTCTCAACCTTTGCAACAAGATGAACCTTTAACCTAACTTTGGGGTATCAGTGAACCCCTGCTAATAATTACTCTATCTACATGTAAGCAGGTGTTAGTACACCTTTTAGGGAGGGTGATGCTAGTTGGTGGTGTACTTTGCCCTTTAAAATCGTGGTATGGGTGGGGCCCTAGGCAGAAGGAGGATGGAAGATGACTACCTATGACTTACAGCACGTAGGTTTTGTAGCAGCTTATGACTCATCCATTGTTAAGGATGTGGCGGCCAACTTCCCGGGCCCTGCTCCTTAACAACATATTGACTGTGCTTTCGGCAGGTGAACAGCCCACCAGACAGATGGGACACCTATTCCCCAACTGTTTGGTGGATCGGATGGCACCCGAACAACCAAATTTTCTGTATGTTCGATGGGCTGTTCGCCTCCCGAACGCACAGTCAATATGTTGTTAAGGAGCAGGGCCGGGAAGCCGCCGCATCCTTAACGATGAATGAGTCATCAGCTGTCAGGGGGCTTCCCCGCTGACAGCGGAAAGAAGAAAATGCCAGTACAGAACAAGAAAAAAAAAAGACGTGGGTCCCCCCCCTCCCTCAGTCCAAGACAAGATTGGATCTGATGGCGGCGGGTATCAGAGGACATGTGCTGCTCCATAGAAGAGACTGGAGGGTCCAGTCAGGTCCATCTGAAAAACTGGCAGGCAGACCTGATTGGATCTCCCGTGTTAAAGGGGCCTTACTGACCAGATCACCAGGTGAAAACAGAGGAAAAAAGCCTAATAAAGAAAGCGAATGCAGCTACCACATGTAATGGTTTTGGGTTTAATACCGCTTTAACTTTCGAAGTTCAGTATTTGGTGTGCTGGCTATTTATCTAATTTATAATACCATTGACTGTACACCCCAGTAGGGCAAATAGGGTATAGTGCTGGGTGGACTGGACTTTACTAGCAATAAAAACTGACAGTGAATCTAACCCTTCTCTACTCTATCCAAAACAAGAAGCATCCACTTTAAAGGGGTTGTAAAGGTTCATTTTTTATTTTCTAAATAGGTTCCTTTAAGCTAGTGCATTGTTGGTTCACTTACCTTTTCCTTCGATTTCCCTTCTAAATGTTTTTTTTCTTTGTCTGAATTTCTCACTTCCTGTTCCTCCTCAGTAAGCTTGCCCCCATCATCCAAAACGTTCTGGCTGGGGGTTAGTCAGCATGCTCGCCCCCTCCCTTGGGACTACATCCCTGTGTTCACAGCATCTCCCCGCTGGGATGTAGTTCCAAGGAGGGGGTGAGCACGGTGACTAACCCCCAGCCAGAACGTCTGGGATGATGGGGGCAAGCTTACTGAGGAGGAACAGGACGTGAGGAATTCAGACAAAGAAAAAAAACATTTAGAAGGGAAATCGAAGGAAAAAGTAAGTGACCCAACAATGCACTAACTTAACCACTTAAGGACCACCTCCTGCATATTTACATTGGCAGAATAGCACGGCTGGGCACATGCACGTACAGGTACGCCCTGAGCTAGTAACCAGCCAACGGCCCGGTCCGAAGCTCCGTGACCGGGACCGCAGGACCCACGGACCCGATCGCCACTGGAGTCCCACGATCGGTCCCTGGAGCTGAAGAACGGGGAGAGCCATATGTAAACACAGCTTCCCCGTTGCTCACTGTGGCGGCTGCATTGATCGTGTGATACCTTTTATATGGATTCACAATCGATGATGTCACACCTACAGCCACACCCCCCTACAGTTGTAAACACACATGAGGTCACACATAACCCCTTCAGCGCCCCCTTGTGGTTAACTCCCAAACTGCAACTGTCATTTTCACAGTAAACAATGCATTTTAAATGCATTTTTTGCTGTGAAAATGACAATGGTCCCAAAAATGTGCCAAAATTGGCGCAGTTACGAAATGTCGCAGTCACGAAAAAAAACGCTGATCGCCGCCATTAGTAGTAAAAAAAAAAAAAAATGCAATAAAACTATCCCCTATTTTGTAAACACTATAAATTTTGCGCAAGCCAACCGATAAACGCTTATTGCGATTTTTTTTACCAAAAATAGGTAGAAGAATACGTATCGGCCTAAACTGAGAAAAAAACTTTTTTATATATATATATATATTTTTTTTTGGGGGATATTTATTATAGCAAAAAGTAAAAAATATTGCATTTTTTTCAAAATTGTCGCTCTATTTTTGTTTATAGCGCAAAAACTAAAAACCTCAGAGGTGATCAAATACCACCAAAAGAAAGCTCTATTTGTGGGGAAAAAAGGACGCCAATTTTGTTTGGGAGCCAGGTCGCACGACCGCGCAATTGTCTGTTAAAGCGACGCAGTGCCGAATCGCAAAACCTGGCCGGGGTCCTTTAGCTGCATTTTGGTCCGGGTCTTAAGTGGTTAAAGGAACCTATTTAGAAAATAAAAAACGAACCTTGACAACCACTTTAACAATATTTGAACCTAGTCTGGGTTGCATGTATGGCATAATTACCCAGAATCTCTGATTAAACAGAAGCAGCTCTGTCCGCACATTTAAGTGAAGACTGAGGAGCGTTTCATCTATTGTGTGGCTAGTGTTATTAATGCTTCAGAAGAATGAAATTCATCAGGAAACAGTGTTGCAGTCGGTGTCAAAACCCCGGCCACGATATTTATGGTGCTCTAGTGGTTTTCAAAGTTTGGTATAGGCAGTAAATGTCAAAGTTTGATTCCACTTGCATCGACATGACTAATAACTTAGGAAATGTACTTTAAATGACTATTACACAAAATCCTTTTGCTGATCCTTCAACAAAGTTATTGCATTGTTTTTTTTTTTTAAACACCATGCAAAGTACAGTAGGCATGCAGTCCATATTAACCGTCGTAATCTACAGACCACAGCTAGGCATTCCCCGGTGGTGTGCGCAAGGCCTCGCGTTCTCATTAGCAATCAGCAAATCCTCCCGGTGTCTGCTGGTTTAAAATCAGGGCAAGTGCTTTTATTGCCTGTATAATGCCCAGAAGGACAATAGAAGTAATGCTTTCTAATCAACAGTGAACATATGAGATCCCACATTCATAGCAGGCTCACACACAGTTGTCGAAACGCATTGGGTTACTATGAACGTACAGTATCCCGGAAAGAAGGCTGTAGATGATAACAAGGATGGAGGCACTGGGGTAAAATTATTATTAATCCTGCCCTTGTGTTTTCTCTTTTGTATATCTTATTGTTGCAAATGGTCGGGGTGATGGAAGTTTCCCCTGCTGTACAATAGAAGCAATATGCGCGTTAGCTGCATGCGGAAGAACAGAGATGGGAGTAATATCTTAAGAGAGGTATTATACATGTATGAGCAGGCAAAGTGCTTTCACAGTAACTATTTTATGGGCATGAATTGTAGAAATGGAGATTTGCTGGACGGCAGGGGTAGGGAAGAGCATATAGTCAGCAAAGTAAGTTTTCTGCAAGCATATTCGAATTTAAAGAGCGACTCTGATTAAGAAAATGCAGTCTATTGTTTCAAAGCTGAACTCCAGGCAAATATAAAGGCGACAAATTAATGCAGCTCTATATTTATTAAAGTGACACTCAGGCCTCGTACACACGACCGTTTTCCTCGACAGAATCCATCAAGAAACTTGGTGGCAGAGCTTTTTTGCCGAGGAAAGCGGTCGTGTGTATGTTTTTCATCGAGGAAACTGTCGAGGAACTCGACGAAAAAAAAACAGAACAAGTTCTCTATTTCCTCGACGGGAGTCTCAATTTCCTCGTCGTGTTCCTCGTCGGGCTGGTTTTCGACGAGAAACACGTTCGTGTGTATGTTAAGAAACCCGTGCATGCTCAGAATAAAGCATGAGACGGGAGCACACCTTCGGTAAAAGTAGCGTTTGTAATGGAGATAGCACATTCGTCACGCTGTAACAGACTGAAAAGCGCGAATCGTCTCTCACCAAACTTTTACTAACACGCAGTAACATGAGATTAGCAAAAGCAGCCCCAAGGGTGGCGCCAGTGGAATCGAACTTCCCCTTTATAGTGCCGTCGTACGTGTTGAGAACGAGGAGATTTGGTCTTGACAGTGTGTACGCAAAGAAAGCTTGTCAAGTTTCTCGACAAGCCTAACAAGGAACTCATCAAGGAAAACGATGTTTCAATTACGACGAGTTCCTCGGTCATGTGTACGAGGCCTAAAGCTTCGATTTTTTTTTAAAACAAACATATCATACTTACCTCCACTGTGCAGTTCGTTTTGCACAGAGTGGCCCTGATCCACCTCTTCTGGGGTGCCACGGTGGCTCTCATGGCTCCTCCCCGCAAGAGCTAAGCCCCTCTGGGAAGCTCTCTCCCGAGTTACCTTGCGGGCGCACTCACGTGCCATACAATCGGCTTCCATAGCGGCAGATTGTATGACTCAGCCCACCCTCCGGCGGCCACGTCATTGGATTTGATTGACAGCAGAGGGAGCCAATGGCTGCGATGCTATCAATCTATCAGATGAAGAGTCGATCAGGCATAGGAACAATGATGCTGGATCGCTCCCTCGGAAATTCGGGGCTCAGGTAAGTAAAACGGGGGGTCGGGGGGGGGCAGTTAATGCAAGGTGTTTTTTTCCCCTTAATGCATAGGACTCCTAAATGCATTAAACTTGTAACATCAGTATATTGCCAATCTCCTAAATTACAGTATTATTTAACCGTTTCAGCCCCGAAAGATTTTACCCCTTTTCTGACCAGAGCACTTTTTACAATTTTCACTGCATCACTTTAAAGCCTCGTACACATGATCAGTCCATCCGATGAGAACGCTCCGAAGGACCGTTGTCATCGGTTAACCGATGAAGTTGACTGATGGTCTGATGTGCGTACACACCATAGGTTAAATAACCGATCGTGTCAGAACGCGGTGACGTAAAACACAACGACGTGCTGAAAAAAATGAAGCTCAATGCTTCCAAGCATGCGTCGACTTGATTCTGAGCATGCGCGGGTCTTTAACCAATGCTTTTGCATACTAACGATCGGTTTTGACCTATCGGTTAGGCGTCCATCGGTTACATTTTAAAGCAAGTTCCTATTTTTTTGACCGAAGGATAACTAACCGATGGGGCCCACACACGGTCAGTTTGGACCGATGAAAACGGTCCATCAGACCATTCTCATCGGATGGACCGATCGTGTGTACGCGGCCTAACTGACAATTGCGTGGTCATGCAATGCTATACCCAAACAAAATTTGCATCCTTTTTTCCCTACAAATAGAGCTTTCTTTTGGTGGTATTTGATCACATCTGCGGTTTAATTTTTTTGCGCTATAAACAAAAAAAATCGTAAATTTTAAAAACAATAAAAACATTATTTTTTACTTTTTATATATAAAATAAATATTCCTAAATATGTTTTTAAAAAACAAATTTCTTCATCAGTTTAGCCCAATATATAATCTTCTTCATATTTTTGGTAAAAAAACATCGCAATAAGCGTATATTGATGGGTTTGCGCAAAAGTTATAGTCTCTACAAACTATGGGAAATATTTATGCCATTTTTTTTTCTTTTTCTTTTTTTTTTACTAGTAATGGCAGTGTTCTGCGATTTTTAGCCACACGCATCGGGTCCCCCATCGCCCCCCCCCCCCAAAGCATCTCTTAAAGGGAACAACGTACCCATACAGGGTTTCACCCAGCCGTGCCATTCTGCCGACGTATATTGGCTTGAGCCAGTCGGCAAGTGGTTAAACTAGTATTAACTAGCATGTGTACAATAAATTAAAACCTGTCCCAAGATTTATTGACACCTAAACTTAAATGCAAATATTAACTTCTCCTTTTAAAAAAAAAACTTTGCAGTATCCACTCTCCCAGGCTCTCATGTGAAGTGAAAATACCAATCACTCTAAAGGACCAATAAGGAAGCTCTGGAAGTGGGAGGTGGAGCCAAGCTCAATTTTTATAGGAAGAGTAAAGATTTTTATATATATATTTAGTTATGTATTTCTGGATCTATGAATCATTTTCACAGGTGTTTATGCATTTTTCCATTGTATGTTCAGATCTTGATATTGTAGTGAAGTTACCAATTGCTCCTTTGCTGAAACTTATGCCGCATACACACCATCACTTTATGTGATGAAAAAAAACGACACTTTCTGTGAAGTAAAAAATGACGTTTTTGAAACTTCAATTTTCAAAGACGAAGTTGCCTACACACCATCGTTTTCTCACAATGTTCTTGCAAAGTGAGGTTACGTTCCACCACGTTTTACCATTGAAGCTTGCTTCATAACTAGCTTCTGGGCATGCGTGGGTGAAAAAACGTCATTTTAAACGACGTTTTTTACTACACACGGTCAATTTCTGTGAAGTAAAAGTTGACGTTTTGAAAAACGACACATAAAATTGAAGCATGCTTCCCCCACACACGGCCAATTAAAGTGACGTTTTTAAAAACGTCATTTTTTTTCATCACATAAAGTGATGGTGTGTACGCGGCATTAGCCTTTAAAAATCACCATGCAACATTTCTAGGTGAAATTAGGTGGGAGAAAGTTCCTCTTTGATGCCAAGAGGGGTAAATTAGCAAGCAAAACTATGTCAAACCACTCCCAGACAGCCTCACCCTGTGCAGACGGAGATTGTCACTGGGACAGGGTAATGGAGCAGTTAACTCTATACAAACAGACTTACACACAGTAACCACCACAACATGTTTTAATGAAAATATGCTCTGTTCACAGCATTTGCTGTTGCATTTCTGACCTTTTCAAAACAACGCTATGACTTGCTGCCACAACCAGATAGGATTTCAACAGAATATACACTATAGTAGCTTCTTCAAAGATGTAAAGTTTTTCGTCTCTAGTTAGAGCATTCAGAGATTTAGCTTAAAGATCTTTAAAAATTGTTTTTAATCAAAAGAAAAGTTAAGATTTTTTAATGAAAAAATATTTAACCTTATTGTTGTCCATCAGGTGCTGCATCCCAACTTAATAGACAAAAAACAGATTTGGGAATTTTATGGCACCACAAATAGAAACATACACACTTTTATAGAAAACCATACACAATTTAGTCTGATATCATAAAAAAAATCTGTATAGTAGCAAATCATAAACGGCGTCCAAATATAGGATCCTGAAATTATTGTGCACAGTTGTTAAAGTGTGTCAGTTTCAACCAGTTTCACAGCTAGTAATGCTGCTTCCTCAGGAGGGATTTACAATAGATATACACATTTGTAAAAATTGCAAGTACATAAAAAAAATGTAATTTCAACAAAATACATTATACACACAGGTACCAAAACATTCAAAAGAATAATCTCTTACCTAAACTTTTAATATCATTGCATTTTATTGTGCGTGTAATCTCCACTTTTTTTCTATATACTTATGTTAGAATACATTTTGTACGGTTTTATATGAAATTGTCTAAGTTTCTATTTATAGGCCCGGATTAACAAAGCACTTACGCCGACGTATCTCCAGATACGCCGCGTAAGTGCAAATATGCGCCGTCGTATCTATGCGCCGGACCCACATACTAAGATACGCCTAAAAACAGGCTTCATCCGACCGACGTAACTTGCCTACGCCAGCGTAGAGTGGGCGCATATTTACGCTGGATGCATTTGGCACTCCCATTGATTTTCTATTCAAATATGCAAATGAGGGAGATACGCCGATTCACGAACGTACGTGTGCCCGACGCAGTGCGCGTAAAGTTCTACGTCTGGCGTAAAGTTATGCCCCATAAAGGAGGTGTAAGGTGTAACTATTTTACGTAGTTTACATTGGACGTGAATATGACTAGGCGTAGGTTACGTTCACGCCGTAGGCAGTGATCCGACGTATCTTAGGGAGTAGTTCCGACGTGATTCTGAGCATGCGCTCTGGGATGCGTCCACGGGACGGCGCATGCACCGTTCGTTATACGTATCTGTCTGGCGCTCGGCCCATCGTTTGCATGGGGTCACGCCTCATTTGCATGGCTCACGCCCACTTCCACATACGCCGGTTTAAGCCTAGGAAACCCAGCCCAGTTTTGGCAGCACTGGCTTTGTGAATTCAGTGCTTGCCTCTCTGCGCTGCGTCGGCGTAGCGTAAAGGAAATACGCTACGGCGGCATAAATGTGCGCCGCTGTATGTGAATCCGGGCCATAGTGTCTTGAAAATTCACAATCCAAGTTTTTTCAGTGCAGAGTTTGAATCGTTTGCATAGTAAATCCAGTCTGATAGAGCGGGTTGATTTACTAATACTGGAGAGTGCAGGATCTGATGTAGTTCTGCATAGAAACCAATCAGGTTCCAGTTTTTTTGTTTTTTTCGCCAAAGCTTAATTGAACAAGCTGAAGTTAGAAGCGGATTGACAACCATGCACAGCTCCACCAGATTTTGCAATCTCTAGTTTTAATAAACCAACACCTCAGTGTCTTTGGTAGTTTCAATGGTAAACACGAGCTCCAGCTGTCAAATGCAACAGCTTTTTCTTGACCCTGGAGGGGGTGTTATAGAACTAAATCCACAAAATCAAAGGGTTTTGGGGGGGTTGTAGATAATTTTATCAGGCTTAGCAGAAACACCATTAATGCCTACCATCGAGATACTTCTATATAGGCATAAAAGGCACTATATTATTAGGCAGAATGAAATTATGATTCATTAGATAACCAATATGATATATATTTGATGTATATTCTGTCTTGAATATTGTCTATTGAGTTCTAATGTGTCTAATTAGCCTTGATATTGTCTTACTAATTAAAATCTTCCTATACAATAATGTAACCACTTTTTAGAAATGTAATTTCAGCATTTCAGAGTTCAGCTTTGGGTCAATATAAGTAGATGACTCCAGTCTTACAGATATGTATTCTTTAAACTATTTTCCAGACTGTTTATGACTTGACCATTTATGACAGGACCTCACTAGAAGTATTTTAAACACCCAAGGCTAGTGAAGGTTTATGATGCCCTGTATATCTTATAACTCGACTGTGGTTCGCATAGAAATGGTATTTAAATAAAAAAAAAATTGTTAATCACTCCTGAATTCAGGGGAAATTGAAGCTGGCATGGTGTTCAGTACCTCTATTCTGTCCACATAGTTTGGGGTTCATCAGACTTCCCTATGATCGCATTAGCTTTTCCTCAGAGTATAGGTTAGTATTGTGTTAAGTATTGGCCCTGCTTTCACATTAGGGTTAGCATTTTATGGTACAAGAACAGGTCCAGGATAGTAACTTCCCAAACCCTCAGGAGCTATTTAAAGCAAGTTGCACCCTTGAAAATTAAAGGGGTTGTAATGGTTCGTCTTTTATTTTCTAAATAGGTTCCTTTAAGCTAGTGCATTGTTGGTTCACTTACCTTTTGCTTTTGCTTCCCTTCTAAATGTTTTTCTTCTTTGTTTGAATTTCTCACTTCCAGTTTCTCCTCAGTAAGCTTTCCACCATCATCCGAGTGGTGGAAAGTCATTTAGAACAGCTTACTGAACAGCTTACTGAGGAGAAACAGGAAGTGAGAAATTCAGACAAAGAAAACAAAGAAAAAAAACATTTAGAAGGGAATTTGAAGGAAAAGGTAAGTGAACCAACAATTCACTAGCTTAAAGTAACCTATTTAGAAAATAAAAAAACGAACCTTTACAACCCCTTTAACATTTTCCCCAATTGACTTCAATGCACAATGCCTAATGGGAAAATTGTACTGAAATGTCCCAATTTTCACAGGTTTGAAACCACAATATTTGCATTGATTTTCACCCCTGCTTTATTTGTATTAGGCCGCATACACACGGTCGGTCAAAACCGATGGAAACGGACTGAAGGACCTTTTCATCGGTCCAAACCGACCGTGTGTGGGCCCCATCGGTCAGTTATCCTTCGGTCCAAAAATTTAGAACTTGCTTTAAAATTCAACCGATGGACGCCTAACCGATAGGTCAAAACTGATGGTTAGTACGCAAAAGCATCGGTTAAAAACCCACGCATGCTCAGAATCAAGTCGACGCATGCTTGGAAGCATTGAATTTAATTTTTCTCTGCACGTCATTGTGGTTTACGTCACCGCGTTGGACTCGATCGTTTTTTTAACTGATGGTGTGTAGGCACATCAGACCATCAGTCAGCTTTATCCTTCGGACCGTTCTCATCGGATGGACTGATCGTTTGTACAGGGCTTTACACTTTCTAAAATGGGTACCTGGACCTTGACACATACATAGCGACTGGCTATTTTCTGGTATCCCCAAGAACACATCAGTGCAGATCTCCACTTTCCAGTGGTTAGACTCTCACCATGACCTTCTTTTGCCATCTATTGGGAAGGGGACATTTGTTATGGGATCAAGGGACATCTAGTATGGCCTCTCCTTGGGTATTAGCATTTTAAATCGTGTTTTCCTGTGAATGGATGGAATTCTGTTCTTGACTCAGCAAAGCCCAGTTCTAGGAGGGTTAAACCGGAAAAAAATTGGTGTTAAGTCGAGAATCCCAATTTGTTTGCTCCCCTCTCGGAAACTATAATCTACAGAGGTTACAGTGAGCTGTGAGTGACAGGGAAGCTAGATCCACACAGCTTTGTGTACTTTGGCTCAGTTTAATCCCTGGATAAAGGTAGTGAGAGAGAATATCAGCAGACACAAGAGACGGGCCGAACAAAAAAATTCCAGGCTTTATTTTTCAAGTATCTCTCCTGTTCAGAAGACTGCTATACAAGGAGGGTCAGTTCCCAGAAGTATTGTAACCTCTCAGTAGTGGGTGTAGTCAATGAAGGAGGATAAAAGCAGTATTAAAACAGACTCGAAAAAACCTCATGTCACAACAAGGCAGACATCCCTTTAGCAAGCACTAAATAGATGTTTCTGAAAATATTAAGTTTTTTTTAAGACATTTAGATAACAAGACTGCTTAGCTGAAGAAAAAAAAATGAAAAGCCAAAATAATCTGCATATGTCAGATTATTGTTTAAGGACGAAGCTTGCAAATACTATACATTAGCATGGATTGAAGACATCAGTTATGTCTTTATCAAACATGGAAAATACTTCTGATGAGACTTCTAAAGAAGGATTCTAAGAGTTGTAGTCGTGCAATGTAGCTTTGCTGTACAGGCTGAAAGAACAATAGAGCCTTTGAAAGATTATAACCTTGTGTATCCAGCTTTTTGTAAAGTTCTGAAATTGTATAATTAGAAGCTCGTTGCAGAGAAGTGTTTGTTCCGAGACAGGTTCAAACTCATTTTATGCAGCGATCATACACATGGAGGCATACAGTCGACAGCCCCTTTCACATTCATTCTGTGTCAGACCTAGAGAAGTCTTGAGATGTATAATATTGTGCTGCAAACAGTTTTTTTTTCTCTTTTGATTTAAAAGGGCCAACACCAGTCTGTGTTGGTAAAGGGCTAATGTGTATGGGTGTTCCATATGTACAAGTTGCACTTGGGTTTTGTTAAGAGGTTATAGGTCAGATTTTACTCCTTGTACAACACATCTTCTACACAGCTCTTTTCGTACACTTTCTCTAAAGCCCTGTACACACGATCGGTTTGTCTGATGAAAACGGACCGATGGACCGTTTTCATCGGACAAACCAATCGTGTGTGGGCCTCATCGGTTTGTTTTCCATCGGTGAAAAAAAATACCGTATTTGCGGGCGTATAAGACGACCCCCTATTTTTCCAGGAAAATTTTTGGTTTTGGGATATACTCGCCGTATAAGACTACCCCCTTCCTACTAGTCTGTCTGGAAGCTGAGGGGTAGCCAGAACAACCGCTGACAGGCAGGGCCGGATTCCAGACAAGGCCAACAAGGCCAGGCCTCGGGGCGGCAGTGGGTGCAGGGGCGGCACTGCAGCTGAGAGTAGAGGACACTTTCACTTTCATTTCAGGAGTTCCCCCCCTGTCATGTCACGGATGGTGAGAGGAGAGAAAACAGAGGGAAGAGGAGGTGAGATGGTTCTCGGCAGCATGTCCTCCCTGTACTGCGCAGGCGGGGGCGGCATTGAAGGACCCGGCCTTGGGGGGGCAAAGGGAGTAAAGCCTGCTGACAGGAACAACAGCTGACAGAAACAGGCATTTTTCAAATCTCACTGTGCCATTACATTACATGCCTCACTGTGCCATTCCAATACATGCCCCACTGTGCCATTCCAATACATGCCCCACTGTGCCGTGCCATTACATGCCACACTGTGCCATTCCATGCCCCCACTGTGCCATTCCATGCCCCCACTGTGCCATTCCATGCCTCCACTGTGCCATTCCATGCCTCCACTGTGCCATTCCATGCCCCCACTGTGCCATTCCATGCCTCCACTGTCCATCACATGCCTCCACTGTCCATCACATGCCTCTACTGTGCCGGCCAAGAAGATCTCCCTACCTTATTTTTTTGCTGCGGACATCCATGTTTCAGGCTGCGGGCATCCATGATTCAAAAGCCGCGCCTCCTCCTCAGACTGTTCCGTGATAGGCGGAACACTAATTTTCCCAGAGGGGCCTCTGTTCAGTGTTCTGCCTATTATGGACGTCCTCTCGTTCGAGGATGAGAAGGCATCCGTGATAGGCAGAACACTGAACAGAGGCCCTGCTGGAAAAATGAGTGTTCCGCCTATCACAGAACAGTCTGAGGAAGAGGCGCGGCTTTTAAATCATGGATGTCTGCAGCCTGAAACATGGATGTCCGCAGCCTGACAGAGACAGATCCGGCGTATAATACGAAAGGTTGTCTTATACACCGGCAAATACGGTAGAACATGTTTTAAAATTTTCTTATGGATAAAAAAAACGATCATCTGTGTGGAAGTCCATCGGTCAAAAATCCACACATGTTCAGAATCAAGTCGACGCATGTTCGGAAGCATTGAACTTCATTTTTCTCAGCACGTCGTAGTGTTTTACGTCACCGCGTTGGACACGGTCGGATTTTTGACCGATGGTGTGTAGGCAAGACTGATTAAAAGTCAGCTTCATTGGAAATCCGACGAAAAAATCCATCGGATTAGATTCCATCAGATATCCGATCGTGTGTACAGGGCATAACTCTGTAAAGCAGAGATGCAACTTTCTGCACCAGTAATGGCACAGTTGGGAAAAGAGGATGGGTAATCTGTAGTATGGGGCCTTACATTCATGGGATCCTAGAACAATACATTTGTCTACCCCTACACATTCACCCAAAAACGTGTAAAAAACGAAAATCCACAATAGACATTTTCTGACAATTCCTTTATTTTAAAAAAGCTCTGTAACAGCTGTTATATAGGCAAGGGCGGGACCACCCAGTGACGTAACCGAGTGACCCCGCCCCCTCTGATGTCATGTGACACACAGTCGGGTACAATGGGAAACTTGTATTGAAATAGCACAGCAACTGTTCATAACAAACCCAGTGGGTTGGCTGCCCAACTGGGGAACACTCACAGTTTCCAGTAATGTGAAGAGAGCAGGTTTCAGCTGGACTGACAACGTCTGTTAAGAGAGCAGAATGCAGCCTGGCCATCTCATGCCCAAACGGGATGATGCCCACAGGAATTGCGATACTACACTTTCACTCCTCGTCAGGAACCTCTCCCGATCGCTAGTGCTATCCCTAACTGGCAGGGCACTTGTCCCTACTTTACCAACTCACAAATATGCGTCAAGCCTAGGGTACAGAGCCTTAAATAGACTCTGCCTGACCCAAGATATCTGCCAGAGTCATATGGGGCATCAATATCCAACCAGATTGCTTCCCCAGTGACCCAGGAAACCATAGAGGAACTGTATTCTTCTTGACTTCCTCTCCAGCTACAAGGCTGCTGCAGATGAGCTCCGCCTACATTGGAGAAAGTAGACTCCACCTGCCTACACCTCTATCCTATCCCAAGTTCTTTGTGTAGCGCTACCCCCTCAGGAGCCGCTGGTTAGATTGGGATGGCATGATTATGTTACCTCTGTGATGTGTCTAGGGATGATGATGATGATGATGATAGGATGCAGTAACGGAATGTCCAAACAGCAGGGTGTCGTTTTCTGTGCTTTTATTACTTGCCCAACATGGAAAACAGTTAACTTGAGGTAGATAGAGAAAGGTTGGTGAAAGGGAGAATTTGCAGATTCAGGCCTATGGATAACAGAAGCAGTCCTGCCTCCAATAGGACTTTAACTCACGTCGCCACTCCAGCCGGAGTGGGTAAAGTGTACCTGGACAGGCCTCTCACACCAACCTGGCAGCCAGGGTATCACTTAGAACTTCTGAGAAGGAACAAGTCTCTGCCACTGACTTGGCTCTAGTAAAATTGGAATTAGGGCGGAACCTCTGCCACAGGCCCTTTAATCAGGAACGTGCATAATAGAGCGAATCCTCTCAGTGAATATAATTTGCCTGAACCTCCCTCAGGTAGACTTCTTAGTTTGAGGTCACCGGCTAGCAAGTTGCGGCATACAACTTCTCAGTGTCCGGCAACCCAGATCCCCGATGGATTGTCAAAGCCCTGTTGGATCACCTGCCTCCGGGCTCACCTCAGACCGACGCCCCATCGAACAGCACAACTCGCTTGGGATCTTCCTCATGATGTGTGGGGACCCAGTAAGTCACTGGGGCCCCTTTGCAGCTTTAGTTGCTCTGGGCCATGAGGGCCCAGAGTCAGGAACTCCGCGTAGCATGTGCGCCCCGGCCTGGTAGGCCAATATCGCCGGGGCCCGTGATGTGCGCACACCCTAAAGGTGGGTGCCGCACCTGAAACCAGGAACGAGCGAAGAACCCCCACAAAATGGCGTCTGCCCTAGAAGTACCCTCCCCCAGCATGCCCCGCGAGGGAGAAACTCCTCTGATTGGCTGCTGGCAGGAAGGCGCCACCGCCTGGACCCCTCTGGTGCCACCTGTTATCCAAAGATGGAACGGTATCTTTGGAACACAGGATGGAACCACAGAACAGCCCAGCCTGGCAGAAACCCAATTTAATAAATCAACATGGATGCGAGCAATGTAACTCTCTCATCCCCCCTCTAAATTTAAAAAAGCACCTGTACTGAAAGTACACAGGCGCTACATTCTTAAATAAGGTTTTAAAAAAAGACAACACCCTAGACTGATCATTGAGCCAGAAAGAGTGAAATGTTGCTGTGACCCTGGCTGCACTTTTGAGCAATTTAAGCAGAGTCCTCTCACAAGAACTAAATAGACTGAGCTCTTTAGGACACCAGTTGATGTTCCATTTACACACACAGCTGACTCTCTAGCACCAGGGGGGGGGGGGGCAGCAGCCCACAGTCTCTAGGATGTCTCACACAGTCAGTACTCACAAATGCCCCTTAGATGATGGTTGTCTCTAGCCAAAACCTTCCAGACACCTCTACCAGTGACCTCAGACTAGAAATTCAGATGACAGCCCCTTAGTCAGCTTCCAGCAACTTTCAGCATCCAGGTCCATCAGCAAGCCCAGCTGAGGCATCAAGAAACAGCAAGCACATGGCAGAGTTGCCTAAGAGGGCTCCTCCCCAGAAGGAAAAGGCAAGTCTACCCCAGGTCTCAGACTATTTATATACTAATTTCCCAGCAGCTACCTGTGAATATATAAATATTTATTATACTTCACACCTATGTTCCAGAACCAACCAGAGAGTTCCGAAAGGACAGGGAGAGAACAATCAAACCTGCAGCCTGTTTGACATAGAACAGACCTAACCAATCACATGCAGATGCACTGATTTCAGTGAGCTACAGCTAAATTTGCCTAACCCAGAAATTGCTACCACACTGATTACATGGGAATGAGGGACACCTATTAGCAAACGTATGTAGGCATAGGGCACACATCCTGCCCCCCCCCCCTTAAAGGAGATATTTAAAAAAAATAGTTAACCCCACAAGTCTTTTTTTTTACTACTACTATTCCTTTATACTGGTTTTTGAAATTTACAGATGCAGCAATTTAGACGATTTAGACAATTGGAGCAAAGGTTTAGCACTGGGAAACACTTTTTGAAATATAAAAAGTGCATTTTATATACAACTATATAGATCAGACCAAAATGAGGGACAAATGAGGTGGAAAGAGGTTCAGAGGGACATTGCTCCAAATCAGGGACAGTCCCTCAAAATCAGGGACAGCTGGGAGCTATGATTACAGTTAGACAATCTAAATGTACCTAGTACAAAAAAAGAGGGGGCCAAAACGAAATCTACCTACTCCTAGCACCTATCCAGGAGGGTGCTACACTGGGAAATGTCTCATTAAGTTACAGCAGCTTCTTTGGGGGGTAGTGCTACAACAATACAGAGTGATCCAATATAGTGACAAAGAATATTCACTGTCTAGATGAAGTAATTGAATGTTTACTTCAGATTGGAGGTGCTTGGAATTCTATCAAGTGCTTATGATGGCTCCTCATATTCTCCACAGGCAGATCCCTATCCTCACTATTCACCTCTTCCCAGAGAGAAGAATCAATGGGCACGCCAACTCCTGGCTTCCTGTTCCTTATAGCATTCTGTTCCATTGCCAGATGGGACTCTATTTCCCCTCCTAAGCTGTTCAGTGTGGGGAACCCCTCTGAAGCCCCTCCGCCAATAGGGGTGAGTAAGAGAACTGCCAGAAGGCCTTCCTCATCCTAATGCCGCAAACACACAATCGAAAATTCCAACAAGAAAAGTTTAATGTGAGCTTTTGGTCGGAAATTCCGATCGTGTGTAGGTTCCATCAAACATTTTCTGGCAGGATTTCCGACAACAAAAATTGGAGAGCTGGTTGAGAAAAGTTCTTGTCGGAAATTCCGACGCACAAAAAAACACGCATGCTCAGAATCAAGCAGAAGAGCCGAACTGCCTATTGAACTTCATTGCTCCCAGCCCATCGTACGTGTTGTACGTCACCGCGTTCTTGACGTTTGGAATTTCCGACAGGATTTGTGTGACCATGTGTATGCAACACAAGTTTGAGCCAACATTCCATAGGAAAAAAATCCACGGTTTTCTGGTCAGAATTTCCGATCGTGTGTACGCAGCATAAGATTCCCTGGGCAGCAATACTCAGAGCCCCAGCTCAGAGCCCAAGCAACCCTAATGCTGCGTACACACAGTCGTTTTTTGTGATGAAAAAAAACAACATTTTTAAAAACGTCATTTAAAATGACCAGGTGTGGGGAAAACATGGTTTTATGTCTTCTGAAAACTACAAAAACAAAATTCGAACATGCTTCAATTTTTTATGTCGTTTTTCAAAACGTCGTTTTTTGTGTCATAAAAAATGATCGTTTACAAGACAAAAAACGACCGTGTGTACGCGGCATAAGGCCCCTTTCACACTAAGGAGTTTTTCAGGCGGTACATCGCTAAAAATAGCGCCTAAATACCGCCTGAAAAACTCCTGCTCAGCCTTCTCAATGTGAAAGCCCGAGGGCTTTCACACTGATGAGATGTGCTGGCAGGAGAGAAAAAAATCTCCTGCAAGCAGCATCTTTGGAGCGGTGAGAGGATCGGTATGTATACCGCTCCTTCACCACTCCTTCCCATTTAAAACAATGGAAAACCGCGGTAATACCGCCCGCAATGCGCCTCTGCAGAGGCGCATTGCGGGTGGTATTAACCCTTTATCGGCCGCTAGTGGGGGTTAATACCGCACCTCTAGCGGCCGAATCCCGCGGCGCTATACCGCCACCGCACCTAAAGGGATCTAAGCCTAATTCCACTTGCCTACTATTGGCTAGATTCGCGTACGGCGGCTTAACTTTCTGCGGGCGTAGCGTATGTTATTTACGCTACGCCGCCGCAATTTAGATGGGCAAGTGCAGTATTCACAAAGCACTTGCTCCGTAAGTTGCGGCAGCGTAGCGTAAATTGGCCGGCGTAAGCACGCCTAATTCAAATGTGGAAGAGGTGGGCGTTTTTTATGTAAATTAATCGTGACCTCACCTAAATGACGCTTCGAACGAACGGTGCATGCGCCGTACGTGGACGTATCGCAGTGCACATGCTCCAAATCACGTCGCAAAAAGTCAATGCTTTCGACGTGAACGTAACTTAGCCCAGCCCTATTCACGGACGAGTTACGCAAACGACGTAAAACGTGAAAAATTTGACGGCTGTCCGATGTCCATACTTAACATTGGCTGCGCCATGTTTTTGTTGGTTTATCTTTACGCCTGAAAACGCCTTACGTAAACGGCGTATCTTTACTGCGATGGCCGTGCGTACGTTCGTGAATAGGCGTATCTTGCTGATTTACATATTCTAGGCATAGATCAGCGTACACGCCCCTAGCGGCCAGCGTAAATAGACAGCAAAGATACGACGGCGTAGGAGACTTACGCCGGTCGTATATTAGCAACATTTAAGCGTATCTCAATTTGAGCATACGCTTAAATATACGACGGCGCGGATTCGGACTTACGACGGCGTATCTACTGGATACGCCCGTCGTAAGTCTACATGAATCTAGCCCATTATTTCCTAGTGATTATTCTCATAGTGATACTAACACCCCATGGGGCAGAAATTCTAAACACCGTCCTGGCCTAGCAGAAACTTGGCAATGGCATCAGAGGTTACTAGAACCTCTTTGTGACTCTATTACAGTTTGTATCTAGATTCACCACCACAAAACCCTATTACAGCTATACAATATAGTAAGTTACTAAAACTTTCAGCACCGTGAAATTCACAGAGCAAACGATAGAGGGGAAAGTGCAGCGCAGTATATTACGCTTATGAAACAGGGGTTGTCAGATACATTAAACAGTTTTCCAGTAATCCATTTGATACAGTGTGATCCGTGTATCATGCTAAGTTTTGGACTGCCATTTCACATCCAGCATCTTTGAAGCCCGGCAAATATAAAATTTTAATCATTAGTGGCCTCCAGAGGATCCACTGATAATACCTATAGGACAGCTTACAGATTTCCTGTCAAGAAAGAGAGACGTTCTATAGTACTGGAACATGAATGGTATAGATCTTGCCTGTCCTGCCTGTCGACACGCATGGCTGAGTAGACCTGGAGAGGTTTTAAACAGTGAATCAGTAACACTAAAGGTTTTAAAAATAAGAGAATAAATAAAACAATGTAAAAGTGCAATATATGAAGCATCCTACTTTTTTCTTTCTCAAGTCGATGTATTTTCCAGAAATGTGAACTTGTTTTAAAAGATATGTAAAGGTTTGTTTAAAAAACAAAACAAAAAACAAACATATCATACTCACCTCCTTTGTGCAGTTGGTTTTGCACAAAATGGCCCCGATCCTCCTCTTCTGGGGTCCCTCAGTGGCGCTCCTGGCTCCTCCACTTCTTAAGTGCCCCATTGGAGAAGCACTCTCCCTTGGGGCACTCGTGCGGGCGTGCTTCCGTGCCCTGCTGCTGCGTCCATTGACACAGACAGCAAGACTCAGCCCCGCCCCCAGGCTCCTACGTCATTTGGATTTTCTTGACAGCAGCGGGAGCCAATGCTTGCTCTGCTATCAAGCTATCCAATTAGGACCTGAGACAACAGATGGAGCTGGTATGCTCATCCCCGATGCTACTTGCTGTGGGGACACTTAGCAGAACGGAGTGGCCAGGAGCGCCAGCGGGGGACCTGAGAAGAGTACAGTTGGGGGCTACTTTATGCAAAACCACTGCACAAAGCAAGTAAGTTATGTTATATAAAAGAACAGAGAGGTGGATGAAAAAGTTTCCCAAATCAATTGACAAAACCTCACAATCCCATCAAAAGATACATATAAAACAAAAAACATATAAGGTAGAGAGAATTCTCTTCCGAATATACTGTAGGGATTTTTACGTGAGATGCCAATCGTAGTATTAAGGTAAGCACACCAAACACATAAGTAAGAAATATATCAAAATTTTTAATTTACATATAAAATTCGTATAAAACAAAAGTTGTTTGAAAATGACCACAATAGTTACAAAGAACAAGAACAGAATATGGTATGCAGGTTGCCGACTAGTTTCGCACTTTCTAGCTTCGTCAGGGCTTGCAATTTAGTCTTTCTGAGTTTCGTGGTCTGTGTGTGACACGAAAATATACCATTAGTACATCATAACATAGTACATTGTAATAGTACAATGTACTAGGTTATGATGTAATAATGGTATATTTTACGATTGGCATCTCATGTAAAAATCCCTATATTCGGAAGAGAATTCTCTCTACCTTATATGTTTTTTGTTTTACAAGTAAGTTATGTTAATTTAAAAAAATGCCTTTAATATCACTTTAAAGTAGACCTAGTAACAGATTTCCTTTTTTATATTAAAAGAATGCCATTTTCTACATAGTATGTACAGTGGGGCAAAAAAGTATTTAGTCAGCCACCAATTGTGCAAGTTCTCCCACTTAAAAAGATGAGAGAGGCCTGTAATTGTCATCATAGGTATACCTCAACTATGAGAGACATAGGGGCAGATCCACATACAATTAGATGGGCGCAGCGTATGTGAGATACTCTACGCCGCTGTAACTTACTTTTGAAAGCTTTGAATCCAGAAAGAATTTCGCGCCGCAAGTTACGGCGGCGTAGGTATGTCACGTGTTCAAATAACACAGGACATTGTGGGAAATTTAGTCTGTTTCTCCTTAGAGTCATTGGAGTCCATATCTCCTTCTACTTGCAATCCCACAATGCACAACTCCTTAAAGGTAACTTGCATATTTACAATGGTGTGGATAAAGTTCCAGCGGGGATAGCCTGTCGAAAGGTTCTGACAGGATGACCCCGCTACACACCCCCCCCCCACCTGAAATCTTTGGTCCCCAAAGAGGACAAAAGTATGGATCCTGATACATGCTTTCACAATACAAGCGGAGAAAAAGGGTTGTTAGAACATGCAAGGCAACAAACTCAAGGCATCACTTCGTACTTTGTTTAAAGCTAAACAACTCATTGACTGGCATAAATCGGACAGGGGAACCTCCCACCAATCGTTGGGGGTGGGCAGGCTGTCCTGTCCATGATTTACTAACACTAGGGTGCTAGATTCAGATGTGGCAGGGGGTGAGCAGGGGTTGACCTCCACTAAAGTGGCAGTTGGAGGATCACTCAAAACATTGGATCTTTTTGAGGTGAGGATGGCTTCTTCAGAACACTCTCCCAATTGACTATAAGTCAGTCTCTCTGGCGGATGGATGACTCTTCTTTCCTTTGGTTTTTCTGGCAATTAGGAAGAACCGGGTCTATTTCAATGTTCCGAGGGGCAGCATCATCCTCGGTTTCTGGCACAACAGATTCCTCATCTCCAGAGTCATCCAAATCTTTATTTGGTGGGCTTGGGGCCTCCATGAGATCTTCTGCCGAGTACAAATCCACCTCATCTTCAAGTTCTCCATTAAGCACATTCTGAGGTATGAATTCAGGGGCCTCTGGCCGAAGTGTTCCACTACTGGTCGCTTTAGATGAGGGCAGGAACGAAGCACTGGGCTCTGATTCTTGAGAAGGCCATAACCACTCTTCAGGTCCATTACACTAAACCACTTAGCTCCTGACAGGCTCTGTAATGCATCCTCAATCCGAGGGGTAGTGTACTGGTCAGGAATGGTCCACTTGTTGAGGGTCCTATAATCGATGCACAACCTCAGGGAACCATTCTTCTTCCTCACCACCACTATGGGGGAGGCATAAGGACTCCTGGACTCTCGAATGGTTCCAGCCCTTTTAACTCTGCAAGTTGCTCCCTGAGATCTTCCAAATCCGTCAGGGGGACCCGTCTGACCCGCTCCCTGAAAGGCTTGTCTACTTTTAGTCGGATTCGGTGGGTGGCGCTCTTGGAACATCCAATGTCAAACTCAGTCTTGGAGAAGATCTTCTGCCACCTACCAAGTTGAGCTTCCATTCTTTCCTTCCACTCTGGTGGAAGTTCAGCGCCATCGGGTTGCTGACTCTTCTTTGGGTCTTCTGTTTTTTTTTTTATCCGCCAGATCGGAAGGGCTAACAGGAGTGGCTTGATGGACCCTGCCCAGTAGCAATCTGGCTGGCATTTTCACAGGGTTGTTGGTGGGGTTCCGGATGTTGACAGATACCCATCCACGATTTTTCTCCAGTACCTTCAATGGAATCACTTCAGGTATCACCTCTAATCCCTCTGAGGTTCCAGCCGGGTTGGGTTCAAGTACAAGAAACGGGCCTGGCTGAGACCAGGTAAGTTTTACTGAAGCCCTGAGGCAGGTCACTTCTCCAGGCTGTAGGGTTCTCATGGATTTCCCTAACCGCCAGATCCATGCCGCCTCTCCGTGCCCATCCGTGCCGCCTATCTGTGCCCATCCGCGCCGCCAATCAGTGCCGCATATTAGTGCCCATCATCAGTGCCCATCAATGCCACCACATCAGTGCCACCTCCTCGGTGCCCATCAGTGCCCGTCAGTACAGTACCATCAGTGCTTATTAGTAAAGGAGAAAACGTATTTATTTACAATGGGGTAGATTCAGGTACAATTGCGCATTTTTTGCGGAGGCCAAGGGCAATGTTTTTGCCCTGCGCCCCCACAAATTTTCTGCGCTACCCGCGATTCACGGAGCAGTAGCTCCGTAAATTGCGTGTGCGCTCCGGCAAAATGCCCGGCGTAAGCACGCGCAATTTAAACTATCCCGTAGGGGGCGGGAATCATTTAAATTAGGCGCGTTCCCGCGCCGATCGTAGATCGCATGCTCCGTCGGGAAACTTTCCTGACGTGCATTGCGGCAAATGACATCGCAAGGACGTCATTTGCTTCAAAGTGAACGTGAATGGCGTCCAGCGCCATTCACGATTCACTTACGCAAACTACGTAAAGTTCAAATTTCGCAACGCGGGAACGACGGGTATACGTAACATTGGCTGCCCCTGCTAATAGCAGGGGCAGCCTTACGCGAAAACCGCCGTACGCAAACGACGTAAACTGCATACGTAGGGCTCGCGTAACGTTGTGAATCGGCGTTAGTATGCAATTTGCATACTATACGCTGAGCACAACGAGAACGCAACCTAGCGGCTATCGCAAGAATGCAGCCTAAGATATGCGGGCATAAGAGCCTTATGCCACGCATATCTTAGGCTGCAGTCGGCGTAACGAGGTTTCTGAATCAGGAGCATTCGTTACGCCGGCGCAAGTAAGCAATTGCGCTGCGTAACTATGGTAACTATGGTTACGCAGGCGCAATTGCTCTCTGAATCCTGGCCAATGTTTTATTTTTTCTAAATTTTCGGTCTTTTTTGTATTTTTTTTTGCAGAAAATAAAAATCCCAGAGGTGATCAAATACCACCAAAAGTAAGCTCTATTTGTGGGAACAAAATTATAAAAATTTAGTTTTAGGTACAGTGTAGCATGACCGCGCAACTGTCATTCTAAGTGCAACAGCACTGAAAGCTAAAACTTGGTCTAGGCGGGAAGGTGTATAAGTGCCCGGTATGGAAGTGGTTAAGTGGTGAGGCCGGTACTTTGCCCTGTATATGGAAGAAAAAGGGTCACTTTAACCACTTGCCGACCTCCTCATGTAGATATACGTCAGCAGAATGGCACGGACAGGTACATGTACGTACCTGTACGTGCTCTGCTTGACGTGGGTGGGGGGTCCGATCGGGACCCCCCCCGCTACATGCGGCGGTCGGTAAGCCTTGGGGAGCGATCCGGGACGACGGCGCGGCTATTTGTTTATAGCCGCTCGTCGCGATCGCTCCCCGGAGCTGAAGAACGGGGAGAGCCGTATGTAAACACGGCTTCCCCGTGCTTCACTATGGCGGCGCATCGATCGAGTCATCCCTTTTATAGGGGAGACTCGATCGATGATGTCAGTCCTACAGCCACACCCCCCTACAGTAGTAAACACACACTAAGTGAACACTAAATGTTACAGCGCCCCCTGTGTTTAACTCCCAAACTGCAACTGTCATTTTCACAATAAAGAATGCAATTTAAATGCATTTTTTGCTGTGAAAATGACAATGGTCCGGTCCCAAAAATGTGTCAAAATTGTCCGAAGTGTCCGCCATAATGTCGCAGTCACGAAAAAAATCACTGATCGCCGCCATTAGTAGTAAAAAAAAAAAAATGCAATAAAACTATCCCCTATTTTGTAAACGCTATAAATTTTGCGCAAACCAATCGATAAACGCTTATTGCGATTTTTTTTTACCAAAAATAGGTAGAAGAATACGTATCGGCCTAAACTGAGGGAAATTTTTTTTTTATATATATGTTTTTGGGGGATATTTATTATAGCAAAAAGTAAAAAATATTGAATTTTTTTCAAAATTGTCGCTCTATTTTTGTTTATAGCGCAAAAAATAAAAACCGCAGAGGTCATCAAATACCACCAAAAGAAAGCTCTATTTGTGGGGAAAAAAGGACGCCAATTTTGTTTGGGAGCCACGTCGCACGACCGCGCAATTGTCTGTTAAAGCGACGCAGTCCCGAACTGTAAAAACCCCTTGGGTCTTTAGGCAGCATATTGGTCCGGGGCTTAAGTGGTTAAATGGATCCGTTCACTTGGTGCTCATTTTGAGGAATTTCTGCAAGTGTGAAGCCCTTGCAATATTCATAGGTGACCTAGAAGCTGGCATTTCATTTTAATATATGACATATTAGTATTTCCCGAGCAGCGCAAAAAAATGTATTTAATGGAAACCTTAGTTTAGCTGATGAGCCCTGGCGAGTGTGAGAAAATCCTGACACTGGATGTGAAATGTTTTTTTGAATAGATTTGAAGCTTTAAGTGCCATCTGTCATTCAAGACACGGTCTGCTCTCTCCCTGCGCCGGCTCTCTGTCACCTCAGCTTGTCTCCCTAACTTGTCCCATTATTCTCTACCAAGCTGAGTCATTGTTTCAAACAGGAGGTGACATGTTAATAGCCTAATGGTATAATCTCACCAATAATAAAATGCTGTCACACTGTCTGCGGCACAATGTTTACAGGAGAAGTGGTAATGCACGATGACAGTAATTTGAATAAAAATGAATTTACTGCTGTTGTCTCATTTGCAGTAAATTTTCACATCTTTCAGGCACGACTGCTACGCCGTGACCCCGTTCATTATTACGCTCCTGCCGCCGCACGCCTAACGCAAAAAGACTGCGAGATGAAAAAAGGAACCCGTGGCTTCAAAAAGGATTCTCAGAAAAATGATTCCTGCTGACTTTTTTGGGAAAATTAAAGAGAAAAAAAAAAAACGGTGTTTTCAGAACTGTTGGAGCACTTGGTTAGAATTGTCGGGGAAAGAAGCCGAAACAGATGGAAAATGGAATGGTGTAATTAAAGCTGATCTCCAGCCAGGGTACACCTCCTTCGAAAACTTTACCCACCCTCCCTCTAGCTAATCCACCAATTTAACTACTTCAGCCCTGGAGGATTTGGCTGCCCAATGACCCGGGCCTTTTTTTGCGATTCGGCACTGCGTCGCTTTAACTGACAATTGCGCGGTCGTGCGACGTGGCACCCAAACAAAATTGACGTCCTTTTTTCCCCACAAATAGAGATTTCTTTTGGAGGTATTTGATTACGTCTGCAGTTTTTCTTTTTTGTGCTCTAAACAAAAAAAAGAGCAACAATTTTGAAAAAAAACACAATGGGCCAGATTCTCAGAGGAGATACGCCGTCGTATCTCTGAGTCTGAGCCGTCGTATCTATGCGCCTGATTCATAGAATCAGTTACGCATAGATTTCTATTAGATCCGACCGGCATAAGTCTCTTACGCCATCGGATCTTAACTGCATATTTACGCTGGCCGCTAGGGGCGTGTACGCTCATTTACGCCTAGAATATATAAATCAGCTAGATACGCGAATTCACGAACGTACGCCCGGCCGACGCAGTACAGTTACGCCGTTTACGTTTGGCTTTTCCCGGTGTAAAGTTACCCCTGCTATATGAGGCATATATGCGGCGTACCAATGTTAAGTATGGCCGTCGTTCCCGCGCCAAAATTTGAAAAATTTACGTAGTTTGCGTAAGTCTTCCGTGAATGGGGCTGGACGTCATTTACGTTCACGTCGAAACCAATACGTCCTTGCGGCGTACTTTGGAGCAATGCACACTGGGAGATTTCCATGGACGGCGCATGCGCCGTTCGTGAAAAACGTCAATCACGGCGGGTCATGGTTAATTTACATAACACACGCCCACCTCTTCACAATTTGAATTAGGCGGGCTTACGCCGGCCTATTTACGCTACGCCGCCGCAACTTTCTTTTGAGAATACGGCACTTGCCTGTAAAAGTTGCGGAGGCGTAACGTAAATAGGATACGTTATGCCCGCACAAAGATACGCCATTCTACGTGAATCTACCCCAATATCTTTTACTTGTTGCTATAATGCGTCGACTTGATTCTGAGCATGCTTGGATTTTTAACAGATGGACGTGCCTACAAATGATCCGTTTTTTTCTATCGCTTAGGTATCCATCGGTTAACCACTTAAGGACCGGACCAATATGCTGCTAAATGACCCAAGGGGTTTTTACAATTCGGCACTGCGTCGCTTTAACAGACAATTGCTCTGCCCAAACAAAATTGGCGTCCTTTTTTCCCCACAAATAGAGCTTTCTTTTGGTGGTATTTGATCACCTCTGCGTTTTTTTTTTTTGCGCTATAAACAAAAATAGAGCGACAATTTTGAAAAAAATGCAATATTTTTTACTTTTTGCTATAATAAATATCTCCCAAAAACATATATAAAAAAAAAAATGTTCCTCAGTTTAGGCCGATACGTATTCTTCTACCTATTTTTGAAAAAGCGTTTATCGATTGGTTTGTGCAAAATTTATAGCGTTTACAAAATAGGGGATAGTTTTATTATTATTTTTTTTTTACTACTAATGGCGGCGATCAGCGATTTATTTTCGTGACTGCGACATTATGGCGGACACTTCGGACAATTTTGACACATTTTTGGGACCATTGTCATTTTCACAGCAAAAAATGCATTTAAATTGCATTGTTTATTGTGAAAATGACAGTCGGGAAGTGGTTACATTTAAAGCAAGTTGACTTTTTTTTAACCTATGGATAAATAACCGATGGGGCCTACACACGATCGGTTTGGTCCGATAAAAACGGTCCATCAGACCGTTCTCATCAGTTTGACCGATCGTGTGTACGCGGCATAAGTGTTAAGGATACAAGGAGGGTTAGTGTTAGGGATATAGAGAGTGATAGTGTTAGGCATAATGGGAGGGTTAGGGTTAGTGATATATGGAGGGTTAGTGTTAGGGATACAGAGAGGGTCAGTTTTAGGGATAATGGGAGGGTTAGGGTTAGTGATATAGGGAGGGTCGGTGTTAGGGATACAGGAAGAGTTAGGCCCCGTACACACGACCAAGTTTCTCGGCAGAATTCAGCCAGAAACTCGATCGGAGCTGGATTCTGCCGAGAAACTCGGTCGTGTGTACACTTTTTAGCGAGGAAGCCGACGAGGAACTCGTCGGGCCGAATAGAGAACATGTTCTCTATTTCCTCGTTGTTCAATGAGGAAAGTCGGCCCGCCGAGATCCTCGGCGGCTTCAACACTGAACTCGACGAGGAACTCGATGTGTTTGGCACGTCGAGTTCCTCGGACGTGTGTACGGGGCCTTAGTGTTAGGAAAACAGGGTGAGTTATGCCGCGTACACGACCAGTTGTAAAAAATGACGTTTTTAGGGGTCTAGAAAAAAACAAAGTTTTTTTCAACCCGATCATTAAAACGGCCTTGCTTACACACGATCGTGAAAAAAAAAATGCTCTAGCAAAGCGCGGTGACGTACAACACGTACGACGGCACTATAAAGGGGAAGTTCCATTCGGATGACGCCACCCTTTGGGCTGCTTTTAGCTGATTTTGTGTCAGTAAAAGACGATTTGCGCTTTTCTGCCTGTTACAGCGTGATGAATGTGCTTACTCCATTACGAACGGTATTTTGACCAGAACGAGCGCTCCCGTCTCATAACTTGCTTCTGAGCATGCACGTTTTTTTCACGTAGTTAAAGCCCACACACGACCTTTTTTTACAACCTTAAAAACGACAACTTTAAAAACGTTGCGAAAAAGTAGAGCATGTTCGAAATTTTGAATGTCCATTTTTTAGATGAAAAATGCTCTGGAGACCTCACACAATAGTTTTTAATGACATAAAAAAAAACATATTTTTTTTGGCTGAAACGACAGGCGCTGGGAGAGGTAAGTGCCGGGCAGGCGGGGGATGCACACTGGCAGTATTTGATGAATGAATGAATGAGTGAATGAATGACTTGTATAGCACTACACATGCAAACTGAATCGCCTCTAGGCGCTTTTTCCAGCCTGTGTCTGCTTGGCTGGTGCGGTCATTTTACCCCGTAGGATCTCGACACGCTTGGGACACACAGATATACATATATATACTGGGCCAATTTGGACAAGATCCAATTTACTTACCAGCATGTCTTTGGAGGGTAGGAGGAAACCAGAGTACCCGGAGGAAACCCACGCAGGTACAGGGAGAACATGCAAACTCCAGGCAGATGGTGTCGTAGTCGGGATTCGAACCAGCGACCCTTTTGCTGCTAGGCGAAAGTGCTACTCACTACACCACTGTGCTGCCCCTGATGGGTACAGTAGCAGTAATTGATGGGCACACTGGCAGCAATTGATGGGCACAGTAGCGGCATTTTGATGAGCACACTGGCAGCAATTGATGGGCACAGTAGCGGCAATTGATGGGCACACTGGCAGAAATTGATGGGCACACAGGCAGCAATTGATGTGTACAGTGATGGCAATTGATGGCACACTGGCTGCGTTTGATAGACACAGTGGGCCAGATTCTTAAAAGGCTTACGACGGCGCAACGCCATTTGCGCCGTCGTAAGTCCTAATCTGGCCCGGCGTATCTATGCGACTGATTCTTAGAATCAGTTACGCATAGATATCCCTTAGATCTGACAGGCGTAAGGCTCTTACGCTGTCAGATCTTAAATGCAATTTTTTTCCCGCCGCTAGGTGTCGTTTTCCCCGTCGTCTATGCAAATTAGCTATTTACGCCGATTCCCGAACGTACGCGCGGACGACGCAGTGAATTTACTACGTTTCCGTAAGCGTAAACTTGCCCCTGCTATATGAGGGGCAAGTTGACGAAGGTCCGTCGTATGCCATGTTAAGTATGGCGTCGGGTCAGCGTCGTCTTTTTCCGTCGTTTACGTAAGTCGTTCGCGAATACGACTTTACGCCAATGACGCTCATGTCGGCGTCATTGACGTTTTCCGTCGTGAGCTGGAGCATGCGCACTGGGCTATTTTTATGCCCGGCGCATGCGCAGTTCGATCGTCGCGGGAGCGCTCTTAATTTAAATACAAGCCGTCCCCTTTGAATTACGCGGCCTTACGCCAGGCCATTTACACTACGCCGCCGCAAATTACAGAGCAAGTGCTTGGAGAATACGGCACTTGCTCCAGTAATTTGCGGCGGCGTAGTGTAAATGCCTTACGCTACGCCGCCGCGGATTCTACCAGAATCTGGCCCAGTAGCTGCGTTTGATGGCACAGTGGCTGTGTTTGATGGCACAGTTGCTGCAATTGATAGGGGGGGGGTTCAGTTTGTTTGCACCCCCCCAAAAATTTTGAGCTCCAGCCCCCACTGATATCTTCCCCTCCTCTTTCTTCCCCTTTATGTTTAACTGTTGCATTGCCAGATGTTTTCTCCTGGAAAACAACCGGACTCCAGGAATAATTGTTTAAGGAAAGCAGGCTGCTGAGAACGGTTCACATAGGTTTGATGACCAACATAAAAGATGATATATATTTTTTTTTTTATCAAGAAGCTCATTCTTTAATATTTTGAATTATTCCGTTTCATTTTGTATCACTAAACACAATGGCATTCTTTGCTAGGTTGTCTTTGAAATACAATCCCTGTATGTAATGTCATAGGATATGATTAAGAAAAATAACTTTCTGAAGAACACTTGATATGTTCATACTAAATGTAGTTTGAAAGAATCAGGGCATCTTGTTGAAAAAGTGTCAAAAATGAAGACAAGGATGTAAAAAAAAAAAAAAGATGCAGACGGTGATCAAATAAAACAAGCAAAGAATGTGAAATAAGGAATGAAAGGATTTAGATGAATAATAGCTAATGTGATTCTGACATAGCTGAAAGCTGAACTCCAGGCAAGCGAAATATACTGCTGGAAGACATCTATGGATATGATTCCACCTGACAAAAGATTTGGTATTGTGTTCAGGCGGTCTTGTGATCCAAAGACCTGTGCCAGATGGCATAGCCAGGTCCAGGACATCACTTTACGCTATGCTGTTAGGAAATATGCCTTGGTGAAGGACCCAGCCCAGCCTGGTGGGCAGGGGCGTCGGGAGGGGGGGGGCTGGGGGGGCTGGAGCCCCGAATGGGTCTTGAAAAGCCCCAAGTGTCAGGAATGCCACCGCAGGGATCCCGAGAGCCACCGAGTGCGGCCAAGTGACATAGCAGGTCCCACGTTCTGGAGCCTGCATCGCTTATGATGACGTCCCACAGGTCTACATTCTCATCGGTTTAACCGATCGTGTGTACGCAGCATTAGAGTCTGCAAAAGACTCAAGACTGGGGCAGAGGTTCACCTTCCAGCAGGACAATGACCCTAAACATACAGCCAGAGCTACAATGGAATGGTTTAGATCAGTGTTTCTCAATTCCAGTCCTCAGGCCCCCCCAACAGGTCAGGTTTTCAGAATTTCCCTCAGATGAAAAGGCTGTGGTGATTACTAAGGCAGTTTAACTGATCAAATCACCTGTGCAAAATAATGGAAATCCTGAAAACCTGACCTGTTGGGGGGGCCTGAGGACTGGAATTGAGAAACACTGGTTTAGATCAAAGCATATTCATGGGTTAGAATGGCCCAGACAAAGTCCAGACCTAAATCCAATTGAGAATCTGTGGCAAGACTTGAAAATTGCTGTTCACAGACGCTCTCCATCCAATCTGACAGAGCTTGATCGATTTTGCAAAGCAGAATGGGCACAAAAGGTCCCTCTCTAGATGTAGAAAGCTGGTAGAGACATCAGTGAAAGGCGGTTCTACAAAGTATTGACTCCGGGGGCAGAGTGCAAATCCACCCCACACTTTTCACATATTTTTTATTTTAAATTGAAAACCATTTATCATTTTCCTTTCACTTCACAAGTATGTGCCACTTTGTGTTGGTCTATCCCATAAAATCCCAATAAACCACATTTACGTTTTTGGTTGAAACATGACAAAATGTGGAAAATTTCAAGGGGTATGAATACTTTTTCAGGGCACTATTTTGGTTCCTAACACAAGAACAAATGCAGCACTGGATTTTTTTTTCTGAAATTGTCACTGTTCACACTGACTCCGATTCAGGCAACGCTTCACAAAATAGAGACAGCTCTTAAAAACAGGGAAAGAACCCAGAGCTGAGGATCAACATACATACAGTCCATTGAGAGTTCCATATAATCATCCAAGAGTCCAATGTAATTTAATAATACAATTATTTATAGCAGAACAGAGACAGATTTTCAGGAGCCTAACACACTTCCTCTTCATCAGGGTTTAAGTATTCTGACTGTACTCAAATGGAATTATACTCCATGTCGCATTCAGCAGGTGGTAGTGAATGGGGCAACCACCAGTGACGGAACTACCGCTATAGCGACCCACGCGGGCGCTATGGGGCTCGCAGCCGAGTGGGGCCCGGTGAGGATGAAGAATAGGTTCCGTGGAGCGCTCCGGAGCCTCGGCCTAGGAAAGTCCCCGGCTTCGGCCTAGCTCTGGAGCGGCGGCCATCTTGCTCCACCCAGTATGTGTTGCCATGCGCCCGTTCTGAAGCCGGCCGAGCTCAGGGAAACGTGTTCAAGCTCGGACGGGAGGCGCACGCGCAGTAACGCGATGGCGCCACTAGATCACAGGGGCTGGAGGGGACGTGCCCGGACCGCAGCAAGATGTCGGCAAAGGTGGTCATGGACGGGCCGGATGAAAAGTGGGGACACCTGGCGGCGATAGTCCTGGCCCGGGGAGGCAGCAAGGGGATCCCGCTGAAGACCATCCGGACACTGGCTGTGGGAAGCCGCTCATCGCCTGGGTACTACGTGACGCCATAGACTCCTGACAGCTTGACAGGTCAGCTTTTGCAGCAAGTCTCCTCTGCAGATTTAATCATTAGGAACATTCTTCTGGTGCACGCTGGAAGATATGAATTATAAATAAATAATGTTTATTTAGTGTTCCCCTGTAAAGTCTAAACGCACATAAACAAATCGGTTCTGAATCCTAAGAATTAAGACAAATACCAAATGGTGAAAATCGGCATGTATACTATCTATAGAATTGCACTATCCTTTTAAAGGGTTTCTATTTTGTAAGGAACCTCTTATAACGTTATAAATTATACTGCTAATTTATCACCAGGAGAAGGGGTGCCTCACTATTGTTTGAAAGGTTAAAAAAAAAGTGTAATCCTGAAGCTAAAAATTATTTTCAACTTTGGTAGATATTGGCCTGGCCTGATATTGGACCGGTAATTTTTTTTTGGAGGGGGGCCCCATACAACATTTTGCTATGGGGCCCTGTGATTTCTAGTTACGCCCCTGGCAACCACCCACAACTGCATACAAAGAACATTGTTGATGCATGGTGGTGCAATATTTAGAGGGTTAAACATACCACCCCTCACTATTTGTAAAACACCTTTAAAAAAGGATCAGATATGAACCTGCAACCTCTGCTGTGTCTGGCTTTATCTCTTCCTGCTGAGCCACCTGAAATGCTGGACAGCTCCCTGTCTGATATATTGGAAAACACTGCCTTTTGTCTGGTTTCTCTTGAACCTCAAACTCTGTTCCTCCCGTGAACTTTCTATTTAAAGCGGGAGTTCACCATAAAAAACAATTTTAACATTAGATTGAGGCTCATTTTGTCAAGGGGAATCGGGTAGTATTTTTAAAATCGAAGCCGTACTTACCGTTTTAGAGATACATCTTCGCTGCCGCTTCCGGATATGGTCTTCAGGACTGGGCGTTCCTATTTGATTGACAGTCTTCCGACGGTCGCATCTATCGCGTCACGAGTAGCTGAAGGAAGCCGAACGTCGGCGCGGCTCTATACGGCGCTTGCGCACAGACGTTCGGCTACTTTCGGAAAATCGTGACGCGATAGATGCGTCCGTCGGAAGCCTGTCGGAAGACTGTCAATCAAATAGGAATGCCCAGTCCCGCAGCCCATACCCGGAAGCGGCAGCGAAGATGTATCTCTAAAACGGTAAGTACGGCTTTGATTTTAAAAATACTACCCGATTCCCCTATACAAAACGAGCATCCATCTAATGTTAAAAATGTTCATTTCCAGGTGAACCTCCACTTTAAGCCATGCCTTTGCATTTCCTGTTTGCCGGATTATTGTGCCCTCTCCAGGCAATGGAGTTGATTTACTAAAACTGGAGAGTGCAACATTTGGTGCAGCTGTGCATGGTAGTGTTGCGCCTGGTTACTTTTCAGAGCCGGTGCTATTGAAATTTAGAGGGGATCAGACAGTTAAGTAACTCTTACCATTGTTAATTAGTTAAAATTTGGAGCTTCTGCCCTAGCTTGGCTGTCCAGTGGGCTCATGCTGTTGTTCCTGAGGTGCAATTCCACCCCAGGTCGGCAGGTGGCAGCAGTGGAGTCAAGGACTGGATACTTTTCCCCAGTAACCTATCAGGAGGAGGCTTCCTCACTGTGCATGCTGGGGAGGGTATTTATGCCATTTGCCATTATGCCATTTTCCTGGGTCTTCTGGTGTGGCGCCCACCTTCAGGGTAGCCACTCCACGGCGCCCCGGCAGATGGCCTTCCGGGACGCAGAGATCCTGGCTTCGGGACCATGTTGGCACGGAGCAATTGATCTGCCGCTTGAGACTCAGTAATTGACTAATACCGCGTACAGACGATCGGTTAAACCGATGAGAATGGTCTGATGGACCGTTTTCATCGGTTAAAACAGATCGTGTGTGGGCCCCATCAGTTATTTAACCATCAGTTAAAAAAAAGCCAACTTGTTTTAAATTTAACCTATGGATTTCTAACTGATAGAACAAAACCAATCGTTAGTAGGCACGACCATCGGTTAAAAATCCACGCATGCTCAGAATCAAGTTGACGCATGCTTGAAAGCATTGAACTTCGTTTTTTTCAGCACGTCGTTGTGTTTTACGTCACCGCGTTCTGACACGATCTGACAAGAATCTGAACGGCAGTGCTCATGCGCCGTATAGCGCCGACTCGCCGTTCGGGTTCTTTCGGCAACTCGTGACGCTCCTTATGCGACGGGGGAGGTTGTTTTTGTCATCACGTCAATCACCTGCTGGATAGGAACGCCCACTCCCGCGGGAGTCCCGACCTGGAAGCCAGGGAAGAAAATAGCTGTACGAGGTATGTACAGCAAAAAAAAACTGCATACTGTGAATGTAGAGAGTGAGCTGGATGTAATGTTAGAAAATCGTTTTTAGGGTGAACCCCTGCTTTAAGTTTTGACCAAAAACCTGGAAGCTGATTGGTTTTACTGCAGAGCCATGCCAGCCTGACTGTGACACACAAATTGCTTTTCAGAGGTGCAGCAGCCCTTGCGCAATTGTAGATGAGCCCCTACAGAGGGGGAAAAAACTGAGACTGGGTCTTTCCCTTTTCTTGATCAAACTGGAATCCATTTGCCGGAGAATGCACAGACTCAGCATGAAATCTGCAAATGCCAAAATATAGTACCCAACCCTCATTGAAGTCTAGAGAGACAATTTTCCAGGCCAATTTGCAAGCTTTTGGTAACAAAAGACATGGGTAGCTGGGCATTACCATAGAGAATAAACACAGATTCTAAAGCCGTGTACACACGATCATTTTTTGGGTTGTAAAAAATGACGTTTTTTTAATGTCATTAAAAACTATCGTGTGTGGGCTTCAGAGCATTTTTCGGGTTCTGAAAAACGGGCAAATTTTTTTTCGAACATGCTCTATTTTTTAACAACGTTTTTAACGTTGTCGTTTTTCGGGTTGTAAAAAATGGTTGTGTGTGGGCTTTAACGACGTGAAAAATCTGTGCATGCAAGTTATGAGACGGGAGCGCCTAAAACCCTAGGATCGGCCCTGCATCGGTCTGTTTTCATCAGACAAACCGATCGTGTGTACAGGGACTTAACTGTCACTTTTGCATGACATATTTGAGGAAGTTGGAAAAAAACGAACTTATGCGTACACACGATCGGAAATTCCGACAAGAAAAACGTAGTTTTTTTCGGACGGAACGTTGGCTCAAACTTGTGTTGCATACACACGGTCACACAAATCTTGTCGGAAATTCCGACCATCAAGTTTCAACTTTCCTCCTCCAGCTGTCATTTTCCATATTGTATTAGAATATAATATTTATGGACACTTACAAAACTTTTTAGACTGCTTAGGATCCTGTTATGATGAAAGCAAGTCAATCATTTCCTTTAAAAGATAGTTGGGAGAGATAAGTGCTGTCATAATGTGGCAGCTGTGTGATTGCTGTCAAGTAAATCAATCTATGCAATGAAGTCTAACTATTCCAGACATTGTGCATTATCCAATTTCTAGAGAACCAAGGAGGACACATGGTATCTAATTAACCTGCCATATCTTTTCATGGAACAGGTTGAGCACCATAATTAAAGGTCATGATCAACAGTTACATGGCCTGATTATATCGTATGATATGCCAAAATAAAGACTTTAAATATTGCACCTAATTGTCCAGCCAGAATAGGTCCTGTCGGAGAATGTCCCAGACACTGCATTAATGATTATACAGATCTGATAACGATAGTGAACCAGTAGAGTCTGCAGCAGAGATATAAAAGCTGTACTAAACCCAAAAACAGATAGTTATTATGTTGTAGCTTACCAGTTCTTAGATGTGAGGGCTGCATTAGTTTTCTTTTTCTCTATTTTCACTCGGTGATCTGGACAGTAATGCCGCATACACACGATCGGAAAGTCCGACAAGAAAAGTCCGATGTGAGCTTTTGGTCGGAAATTCCGACCGTGTGTATGCTCCATCGGACTTTTGCTGCCACCACCATGTTTCACGGTGGGGATGGTGTGTTCAGGGTGATGTGCAGTGTTCATTTTCTGCTAAAACACATATAGCTGGATTCAGGTAGGGGCGCGCATCTTTAAGGCGGCGTAGCGTATGGCATTTACACTACGCCGCCGTAAGTTAGAGAGGCAAGTGCTGTATTCACAAAGCACTTGCCTCCTAAGTTACGGCGGCGTAGCGTGAATTGGCTGGCGTAAGCGCCGCCTAATTCAAATGAGGATGTGGGGGGCGTGTTTTATGTATATTACTTGTGACCCGACGTGATTGACGTTTTTTACGAACGGCGCATGCGCCGTCCGTGTACATATCCCAGTGTGCATTGCTCCAAAGTATGCCGCAAGGACATATTGGTTTCGACGTGAACATAAATGACATCCAGCCCCATTCACGGACGACTTACGCAAACAACGTAACATTTTCAAATTTCAACGCGGGAACGACGGCCATACTTAACATTGACAAGGCCAGCTATTTGATGGAATACGTAAACGGCGTATCTTTACTGCGCCGGGCGCACGTACGTTAGTGAATCGGCGTATCTAGGCATTTACATATTCTACGCCGAACTCAACGGAAGCGCCACCTAGCGGCCAAAGGAAAAATTGCACCCTAAGATACGATGGTGCAGGCCGTCGTATCTTAGCTAGGTTTAAGTGTATCTCAGTTTGAGAATACACTTAAACTTAGGACGGCGCAGATTCCGAGTTAGGTCGGCATATCTACTGATACGCCAGCCTAACTCTCTCTGAATCTGGCTAATAGGGTTTTGCTTTTTGGCCAAAAAGTTCAATTTTGGTCTTGTCTGACCAGAGCACCTTCTTTTACGTTTGCTGTGTCCCCCCACATGGCTTCTCACAAACTGCAAACAGGACTTCTTATGGCTTTCTTTCAACAATGTCTTTCTTCTTGTCACTCTTCCATAAAGGTCAGATTTGTGGAGAGCAAGACTAATAGTTGTCCTGTGGACAGATTCTCCCACCTGAGCTGTGGATCTCTGCAGCTCCCCCAGTTACCATGGGGCTCTTGGCTGCTTCTCTAATAAATACTCTCCTTACCCGGCCTGTCAGCTTAGGTGGACGGCCATGTCTTGGTAGGTTTGCAGTTGTGCCATACTCTTTCCATTTTTGGATGATGGATTGAACATTGCTCCGTAATATGTTCAACGCTTTGGATATTTTTTATAACCTAACCCTGTTTTAAACTTCTCCACAACTTCATCTCTGACCTGTCTGGTGTGTTCCTTGACCTTCATGATGCGGTTTGTTGACTAAGGGTTATCTAACAAACCTCTGAAGGCTTCACAGAACAGCTGTATTTATACTGATATTAAACTACACACAGGTGGACTGTGTTAGGTGATCTAATGGTTTCATTAGATTTTAGTTAGTGGTATTAAAATAAAGGGGGCTGAACACATGCCACAGTTTCCACATATTTATTTGTACACAATTTTGAAATTGACTACTGAAGGAAATTGGTTCCACTAGATTTTAGTTACGGGAATCACAGTAAAGGGGGATATACAGATAAAAAAAAATGCAAACCATTTATCATTTTCCTTCCACTTCACAATTATGTGGCACTTTGCGTTGGTCTATCACATAAAATCCCAATAAAATCCATTTACGTTTTTGGTTGTAACATGACAAAATGTGGAAAATTTTAAGGGGTATGAATATTTTTTCAAGGCACTGTAATTGTCTGCTGCAATGCTTATGTACTGACAGGGAGAGAGTATAGAGTGAGCCAACAGGGTGACCACTGACCCAGAGTAGAATGGTGGTGAGTCCAAGCTGTGCTGCTTGAGGACCTGCCAGGGGTGCATGCATCATAAGACCGACTGGACAGAATTACAAATCACTTGGCAAGTAAAACAGCTCCCATATTTTTATTTCAAGGGTGTATTTAGTTTCTTGCCTAGAGTTCAGCTAAATGCTAGATTACCAACGAAGATTATCCTAATTGTAGACTTCCCTTAATTTTGTAGGATTTGGAAGGTTTAAAAAAAAAATTGTTCTACGGAGTATCATAACGTTTATGAAAATCTTCTGTTACAAGGCTAACAAACACTGGCACTTCCACCTCTGTATCCAGCAGATTAGTCACACAGGGGGATATTTCTGTCCCTTCAGCAAACCAGTCAGCAGGTACACCAGCCAAAACCTGACAACAATGTTTGTAGAGGAATCAGCTGCCTTTCGGCCCTCTCGGGCCTTAATCTGGCTGCCGATTCAGAGGAAATAAAGGAGACTATAATGGAAACAGGTGGGGTTTATTAATTAATTCACATATGTTGGAGTGTATCACTTTCAGGCAATGAAATGTGTTTTTTAATTAAAGAAGAACCCCAAATAACACATGAATTCTGTGATTAATATTTAAAGTGAACGCATAATTTACCTACAGCTGTTTTTTTGGAGTAGAAGTAAAATGCTGTCCAAAAATGTTTGGGGCCTACAGCAAGAAATAACGGCAGTAACTATCAACATCTTGCTTCTGGCTCTTCCGGGGGAACCTTTCTCATCTACTCCTTTTGATGACTGGGGAGGTTAAATCACTCATTAATTTTGCAGGATTTAAAATGGTTGTAAGTCCTTACATATACTCACTTGGCTTCGGGTAATACACAGAGATGAAATAAATCATCCTAACATAAGTTGTAGGAGGAGGAGGCGGCACATCTCCAATGAGGCAGGATGCCCTCCAGGGGGCAGCTTAAGGGCAGCCACCCTATTGCAGTGACGTCACCACGCTTTAGAGGAAGGGCTCCTCAATCTGCCATCCGGCAATTTTATACACGCTGTTTTAATCGTTTGTCTGTAAGTACCTTTTCGTTTCAATAAACGCCATATTATATACGGAATTACGCTATTGTGCAACCTTTCTTCTATTCCCATCATCGGATGAGCTTGTGAGTGTACCTGGCGGTTTCTTCCCGGGATCTGGCTCCCTCCATGACCCTGTGAGTTTATCAAGGCCGCGGCTGGGCTATAGCCGACTGCTCATACAAGATTTCCCTCTGGTAAGCGGTCTCATATTTCCGGTGAAGGGATCACTTAATGTGTGGATACATGTCACTTTGGTGGTGTTAACTTCCATGATTCCTAATTTACATGAATTACATCTAATGAAGATTCTATTGCTCTTATGGACTGTTTTTTTATTGATTTGTCTCATATTAGATCTTGAGCATATATATTTGTCAGTGTTCTGTGGCGCGGCTTTGTTTTAAATTTCCAGCCACCCTATTGCATCGCTCCACAGGTGCAGGGCGCTGCTGACTCCCTGCTGATTTTGAAAAGTTATTTGGAGTGGGCCTTTTTTGACACGTGTACAGCAGATCGCACCGTTGCTGTTTGCAACCTATGTCTGAAGTGGATCATGCGTGGCCAAAACAGTAGCCGCTTGCGCACCACATGCTTGACCAGACAGCGGGAGGAATAGGAGGACTTCCTCTCTCAAGGTCCCCTTTATCCAGATAGTATTCCTGCGGAACTGAGAAACACACAGGAAGAAGAGGAGGAGGAGGATTGTGTCAGCATGGATGTGGAGGATAACACTCAGCAGCCGTCTTCAAGGGATAATTTTCAGTCCCCAGAAACCCAAGGAGTTGTACGTGGCTGGGAGGAGGTTGTTACGGATCATGTGATCCTTAATGACAATCGAATGCCTCTGCAAACTTACGCTGCATGGCCTCCCTGATTCTGCAAAGCCTACAAAAGGACCCTAGGATTCATGGTATCAAGGCTGGCAACCCTTCTTGATCCACGTTACAAGTGTAAGGTTGCAGCACTCATCCTGCCTTTGCAGAGGGAGCAGAGGATTAAACATCTTCAGGAGGCCTTGAAGAAAGATTTGTGCAATGCATTTCCAGACCCTGGGAAATTACAATTTCCTGGTGCTGGACAACATGTTGCTGAGGCTTTGTTCAGTCAGCGAAAGAGTGGTAGAGAAGTTGCTGGCTGACCGATGCCTTCAGACAATTTTTCAGTCCTCAGTGCCAAGGTCTGATCGGTTCAAGCAATGATCCCCTGCATCTGCATTACATGGTGCAGGAATATCTAGGGGCAAGAGCAGGGCCGGCCTTAGGTGTTCAGGTGCCCTGTGCGAGCTAATCCTGTGGCGCCCCCCCCCCAATCTTCACCCCTTGCCCCTGGACACCTAAACATACACAAAGAGGAAAAAAATATTTGTAACAAATTTGTTTTAATAACAGTTAATTTAAGTGCATGTACAAACGATTATTGTCCTCCCCTTCTGTTGCTCTTCACCCAGTCCCAGGGTAGCGCCTACTGCTGTGACTCGTAGGAGTCAGACTCCTGTGAGGATCTTGTGAGTAACTGACTGTGACTCACATTCTGCAAGCTCTGATGGCCGCATGGCGCCCCTGTTGCCCATGGCGCCCTGTGCGGCTGCACAGCTCGCACACCCCAAATGCCGGCCCTGGGCAAGAGCAGACCTGGAGACCTTTCCAACAGAGCATCCACTGGGTTACTGGGTCTTGAGGATGGACCACTGGCCAGAGCGTGCACAGTATGCAATTGAGCTACTGGCCTGTCCTGCATCCAGCGTTCTTTCTGAACGCACATTCAGTGCTGCTGGAGGGTTTGTGATGGATCGTAGAGTGCGCCTGTAAACAGACTTTGTTGATAGGCTCACATTCATAAAAATGTATCAGTCTGGGATCAGCAGCTATCAAGCACCTGATGCTGATGTAACCGATTGAATTTTCTAAGGATGTGGGATCCCTTGAAGACTGCCTATGCTGAGTGCCTATACTATTCCTCCTCAATCATGATAATGCTAGCTTCCACGAATATTTTTGGTTTAAGGCACCACCACCACTGCCTAAGGCCAAATGTGTCTGCCCCTGTTTAACAAGGGCATGCAATTACAATTACAATGATCTAATATTTCACAACAGGGTCTGTCTGCGCTCAACAAGAGTATCTGTGAGGGTTTCATACAGACGAATAGAATTTCCGATAGAATTTTTTTCTAACTCCGTCGGAATTTCCAAATGAAAAAGTCAGATGGGGCATACACACGGTTGGAAAATCCGATGAAAAAATTCCGTCAGACTTTTTCCATCGGAAATTCCGATCGTGTGTACGAGGCATAAGTATCACTTTAAGTGAACCTGTTGCTTTGCCCTGCATGGGTAAACCACCGATTTCACTTTAAGAAATGTAAACAGAGCATCCTAAAGCAAAACACAAACACATGCTACAACCACTTCCATATGTATTGCCGAATGTTTCTGTCTTGCCTGCAGTAATGTAAAGTCTCCTCTAGTTTAAATGTATCATCAAGTTACCTTGCCTCTGGATTCCCTTGAGCGGCTACCCATGCAACCATTGATAGGAGCAGACTTCGGTAGACCTAGCCAAATTCTTACAGAGACGTCTTCACGCCTTGAAAACACTGCTGAAACGCCCAATTTAGAGGGCGATTAGATTTTCGCCTCTCCACCTGTGCCAACCATTTTTTTTTTTTTACCAAAAAATAATCCACTCTATATATTTTACATTTCGAATTACGCTCTCTTGGGGATTCCCCCCTGAAAAACCAGCTTGTAACTTATTATATCCAGAAACATACTTAGTGTGTTATTTCACAGAACAAACACTTAAGCACATCTGCAAAAATCAAACTGGCTGCCAGTAGTACTTAGCGGAATTTGGCTCTCGTGTTTTACAGGAAACAGGAATTTTTTCGAAAACCAAGTCTTTTTTTTTTTTCTTTTTTCTTCTTCTGTGTTCAGAAAAAATAATTAATACACCAGGTCATGTTTAGCACTGCCAGTTGTGTGTTCATTACATTATAATTTCAAAGCTTGTTCCGTGTGTTAAAAGTCACTGGCTGCTGCGTCGCACTCTCCTCCTTTTTAGTCGTGTAGGTTTATACCGGAGTCTGTGAATATTCATGTCTGCGAAAAATAATAACAGTATTATTGTTGCAGAAATCTACAGGGAAGCTATCTGCCAGCAAGAGATTATTTAAAGCAGTTTCTCCGATCGGCACTCTTCCCCTCCCTCCTTCCTGCAAAAAAAAAAAAAACCTTGTAGAAAACGAAGCAATTTTTTTTTTTTGGTGGAGAATGCGGGCACCGATACGAAGCAATTTTTTATTTATTTTTTCTAAAGCTGTGTTTCCAAGGATAAAATCTTACTTGCAAAAGGTTCTTATTACACATCTATACCCTTAAGCTGCAGAGATGACACTGCTTGCTTACAGGTGGTAGGAGTGAAAAAAAAAAAATACAAGCACGACGCAGAGGCCCCCAAAGTCTCAAGTCAGCGCAATCATCTTCAACTCCCAAATTGTCCTAGAAGGGGAATGGCACAGGATTTGTCTTAGGCTGTTTGGCCAAACTGGGGCACAGATGGGATAATGACTTTTACAAACAGCATTTTGATGAGAGGAGGGGAGAAGGAATCGTATGTAAAATGCACAAAGGCTGCATAAATACACTGATGCCTGCAGCTGGAACAAACTAAAAAGATGTTTAATAATTTAGAACCAAGCAGGCAGGGCCTGTGCAGCTGTTGTGTGCAGGCGACCATGAAAGGCTTCCATTTGACAGCTGGCTTCATCTTTCCCCAGTTGCTACGTGGAGAAGAGAATGCAGATTTGGGATTAGCCAATCCCTGGCACCCTTGCCCATCTGCCACAAAGACCCCTGTGCTCTGACTCCTCTCATTAGAAAAATCAAGTAAAAAAAAAAAAAAAAAAATTACAATTAAAAAAAAACCAAAACCCACACTCTCCTAAACATATGTATGCATCACTATCAGCCGTCAGCCATTGCGAGGGTCTGTTGACATTCCGCCAGTACATGTCTGCTGTCATTTGTGCTTCAGGGCAAGTTTTACATTTCACACATTTGCAGAAATACAAAATGCTGCTGGATGCAAACAATTCAGGGCCTAATTGGCTGAATTACTTTAATGTTACCTTGTGTCCCCCATCTGATTAACATTGCTCAGCTGGGAGCTCCAAGGGAGGAGGAGGACTAGAGGATCTGGAGGGCAGGTGAAGCTCTGTTGCCCGTAAATAGGAGATCCTCCTTAGCAAACTCCCAGCTGAGATCCGGCAGGCCTGTGCCAGACCGATAGCTGCTCGCAGTAATGCTGGGCCGTCGTTGGTTTGTTTGAACTGCACGGAATAAGAAGCACGGCAGCGTTGTGGTTTCTCGGGTTTTAAAGGATGACTTTTTTTTCTTTTCTTTTTTTTTTTAATAAACCTGAAGGGTAAAATATTTTAAAATGAAAAAAAAAAAGTAGTAATAAAAATACAAATAATAGAGCCTTGGTTTATTGAAAATGGAATTTATTGTGATACAGAGAAAGAAGTTTATAAAACCCAAACTGAAAATTATGCAGTTTCACATAAAAAAAATAATAATCATAAAATAAAGTTACAACTCTGTTTTTTATATAAATTCTACTTTGAAAATGAATATACAAACCACAACAATGATTTTTTTTATATTATAAATGCCCTATGGTCTTGCATTGACATTTTCTTTTTAACTTTTAAGATATGGGGCCAGATTCAGAAAGACTGCCGTATTTTTAGGCGGGCGTATCGCATCTCATATACGCTACGCCGCTGTAACTTAGAGAGGCGAGTACCGTATTCAGAAAGAACTTGCGCCCTAAGTTACGGCGGTGTAGCGTAAATGGGCCGGCGTAAGCCCGCCTAATTCAAATTATCAAGGCAGTGAGCGTGTTGTATTACAATGAGCCGTTACCCTATGCAAATTAGGGGCCGAACGAACGGCGCATGCGTCGTCCGTGGACGTATCCCAGTGCGCATGCTCAAAATCACGTCGGCTAGAATGCCTAAGATACGTCGAACACTGCCTACGACGTAAACGTAACTTACGCACAGCCCTATTCACATACGACTTACGTAAACTACGTAAATTTCAACGGGTGTTATGACGTCCATACGTTAACATGACTTACCCCTGCTTTATGAGGGGTAAAGTTACGCCGGTCGTACGCCTTACATAAACAGCGTATAGTAATGCCCGGGCGCAAGTACGTTTGTGAATCAGCGTATCTTGCTCATTTGCATATTCAATGTGTAAATCAACGGAAGCGCCCCTAGCGGCCAGCGTAAATATGCACCTAAGATACGACGGCGTAGGAGACTGACGTCGGTCGTATTAAGCCAAAATTCAGGCGTAACTTGTTTTAAGAATACCGCGCATAGATACGACGGCGCATCTTTTAACTTACGTGGCGTATCAATAGATACGCGGCGTAAAACGTTCCTGAATCTGGCCCATGGTCTCAATACTCGTTGTTTGGCTCACTGTGCATTGTTCAGAAAGAAAAAAAAATTGTTGGCTTTTTAAAAAAATGAGACCTATAGCATAGACCTTGGGAATAGTCAGTAAAGAGTTGTTACCCATATAAATGGGTAATGTGCCAACTTTGGTTTTAAAAATTGGACCTATTTGTTAACATAAACATAAACATATGCCGTGTACACACGATCGGACATTCTGACAACAAAACTGTGGATAATTTTCCGACGGATGTTGGCTCAAACGTGTCTTGCCTACACACGGTCGCACAAATGTCGGAAATTGCGAACGTCAAGAACGTGGTCACGTACATCATGTACAACAGCACGATAAAACGGAAGTTCCATACCATATGCGCCACCCTTTGGACTTCTTCTGTTAATCTCGTGTTAGTAGAAGTTTGGTGAGAGACGATTTGCGCTTTTCAGCCTTGTGATTTTCAGTCCCTTACAGCGTGACGAATGTGCTATCTCCATTACGAACGCTAGTTTTACCAGACCGAGCGCTTCTGTTTCGTACTTGATTCAGAGCATGCGTGGAATTTTGTGCATCTACAAGCGCTCGGAATTTACAAGAGCGGATTTTATTGTCGGAAAATTTGAGAACCAGCTCTCAAATTTTTGTTGTAGGAAATTCTGACAAAAAATGTCCAATGGGGCCTACACACGGTTGGAATCTCGGCTCTCTGACTGGCCGGAGTCGCGTGACGTCACTCCTGCGCATGCACGCGGGAGCCGCTCTATATGGCATGACCCCTGGCTTGAAACGCCACAGCGTGCTCTTTTGAAGCGGCGAATGCGCCTTTGAAGTCGTCGCTGGGGGAAATTGCAAATATTACCTACAGGTAAGCCTTAGCTTACCTGTAGGTGTAACTTCCGCCAGAGGGTTTACAACCACTTTAACAGTCTGCCTTTGATGGATAAAGAGTCAAAGGGGCTGAAATGTTTATTTTAGAGTGAACATACTGCTCCAAGTGAGAGAGAGAGAGACTTGTAAAGCGCAACACATGCGAACTGAATCGCCCCTGGGCGCTGTATCCATTTCATGGGTAAGGAACCCCTTGACCTCAGAAGAGATGGGTTTTAATCTTTCTCCTGAAGGCCAAGTGGTCCGACTCCAGGCGGATGGTGGTTGGTAGTGCATTCCACATAACCAAAATCCACAACCTCTGGTCATGTGATGTCTTCCAAAAAGGAGGAATCAGAACTTGTTAAGGACACGGCTTGCACGCAATAGGTGAGTTGAACCTTAAAGTGGAGGTTCATCCAAAAAAATCTATTTTTTACATTAGATTGAGGCTAATTTTACTAAGCAGAATCGGGTGTTTTTTTTTAAATCAATGTAGTACTTACCGTTTTAGAGAGCGACGTTATGACGCACGGGGGCGGAGAACGGCGCCAAATTCAAAAAAGTAAACAAACACATTACATATAGTATACTGTAATCTTATAGATTACAGTACTGTATGTAAAAAATACACACACCCCTTGTCCCTAGTGGTCTGCCCAGTGCCCTACATGGACTTTTATATAATAAAAACTGTTCTTTCTGCCTGCAAACTGGAGATTGTCCATAGCAACCAAAAGTGTCCCTTTATGTCAAAAATTGTTTTAGAGCAGCTCGAAAACAGCGATAATAAATTATAATCACTTGCAGAATTCTGCGATAGCGATTTGTGGGGAAATTCGTCATAAGAAAAAAAAAGTAATGACAGCGACAATTCTGCAACTGAGCAAATTTGATTACATTATTGACTAATTTTTATTATAATTATATTATTATTTGTTATAATTATTTATAATTATTTATTATATTATAATTTATAATTTTGTTTTTAAAAAAATGTCATACCTGGGATGCCTACTAGACTCTTGTTTGGTCAGATTTAAGTGAGTTATTCCTAAAAATTACAGGCCTACAGTATAAAACGCCAAATTTCCTTGCAAATAATGGTACCGCTTTCAGCACCTAAAATCTGAAATAATCATACCGCCAGGGAGGTTAAAGAGGTTAAGAAAGATTGGCCTAGGCTTTTGGTTATGTCAGCAGCATTGCATGGAGCCTGGAGCAGCATATCCAGAAGAGTGTTTAACCCTCCTGTCAGTCTTCATTTATCTCTCCCAACAAGACAAGAGATTTACATTAACATCTTTTCCTGAACTATTAAAATATTGCTGTGCACTTTTGTTTTTTCACAGTCATTATGGATCCTTCATTTAGTGCTATCCCCCTGGGCCCCTGAACTGTGCTGTAATGCCTACAGGAGAGCATACTAACATGCTTGTCAATGCAAGACATATGCAGTTCAACTCACAGCAGCCTCAGTAATGATGAAGGGAAATTTGCAGACTTTTGTTAAAAGCCCAGAAAAAGACCAGAAAAAGAGTGCAATAAAAAAAAGATGCCATATAATGTCTGAGGTATTTTAGAATACATAAGCACAGGAGAAAATTTGTGAAAATCTTCTTCAGGGATTATTAGCGATTTGTCCATAAAGAATTTTCTTCTCACCTTGGAACCAGAAATGTGTGTCTGAGCTGCAATAGCCACCCAACAGAGCATTGCCAAGGTTTGTAGTTGGGATATTTAGACCCATAGGCCCCTTTCACATGGGGCGGATCAGTAATGATCCACCCCGTGAACCTCCGCTTGCTCAGCGGGGATCGCTCCGTTGATCCCCGCTCAACCGGCGGATGACATGGCGGTCCCTGCATCTCAGAATTCTGACTTTAAATCTCAGAATTCTGACTTTTAAACTCAGAATTCTGACTTTGAAACTCAGAATTGTGTACATTTTTTTTTATGATGACCCCCAAGGCTCTTCAATACCTTCCATACCTTCTCCTTTTTTTTTTGAGCGTGCAATTATCACTTCCATTCACAATACTGTATACTATTATGTAAGCTCCTACAGGTGTTTGCAGCATCCCACTACCTAACCTGATGTGTCAGAGGGGACAGAGCTTTTCACAGAGTCAAGACCGAACAGAGAACCCATCATACCAAATGGATACTCTGAGAGTAAGCGCTGCACAACCTTTGTATTCATAGTACAAGTTCGGGTTCTGCCATCCTCATCATGCTCATCATAAAACTAGGCAGGGGTGCCATCAGGAATTATGGGGCCCCTTACACAGCTTCAGGCATGGCCCCCCTGGAGCAGAGAACCGGGGGGCGTGAATTGAGAAGTGAGGGGTTCTGCCGCCGCAAATTTAGGTCTGAGTGCTGACGAACAAAAAAATAAGGGGGGTTGCCCTGGGACCCTCTGGGCCCCTTACATAAAAAAAGAAATAAAAAAGAAAATATATATAAAAAATATATAGAAAAAGGGGGTAGCCATCCGGGGCCCTGGGGACCTCTTGGCCCGTTAATTAAAAGAAAAAAGAAAGTATATAATTTAAAAAAATATATATATATAAAAAAAGGGGGGGTTGCCATCCGGGCCCCTTACAAAAAAAAGGGGGTTGCCATCTGGGCCCTGGGGACCTCTTGGCCCGTTAATTAAAAGAAAAAAAAAAGTATATAATTTAAAAAAATATATATATATAAAAAAAAGGGGGGTTGCCATCCGGGCCCCTTACAAAAAAAAGGGGGTTGCCATCTGGGCCCTGGGGACCCCTTGGCCCGTTAATTAAAAGAAAAAAAAGTATATAATTAAAAAAAATATATATATATAAAAAAAGGGGTGGTTGCCATCCGGGCCCCTTACAAAAAAAAAGGGGGTTGCCATCTGGGCCCCTGGGAAACTCTGGGCCCCTTACAGGTGTACTGCCTGGTCCTGCCATTAGGTATGTGGTAGCATGTGACCCTTCCTCCCTCTATGTAGTGACCAATCACTGGGCTAGAACACTCTCACATGGGGAAAGGGTGATGGTCTTTAGTCCTTTGTAAGCTCCAATACAGATGAACACCGAACTTGCAGCGGCTTCCACTTGGGGTTGCAATGGGCGAACAGGGTGGAAGGGAAGCCTAGGGTAGCAGATGAGGTGGGTCCTAAACAGGGGTGGACTGACAACTCATGGGGCCCCCGAGCAATTAGAAGTTTATGGGGCCCCCAGGCTTACAGATGGCCACCACACCTGGAGGCAGTGCAGAGGCCGGGCAGCTAAAATCTCAGAATTTTCACATCAAAAGCATGTGGGTTTCGGACATATCAGGGACAGATGTAAAAAAACACAAATTTTTACATACTGTCCCTGTTTTTTTTTTTAGCCTGGCAACCCTGATGGGGCCCCCTAGTGGCATGGGGCCCTCGGGTTGCCACTAGGGGGCCGAAAACCCCAATGGTCAGTTCGCCCCTGGTCCTGAATAGACTAAGTGACAGCTTCACTGAAAGCCTATTCTGAAGAGATAACAGTCTCCACGAGGACAATTAACTGTGAATATCTCCATCTGATACTTTAATGGAAAACAAACCTTCTTATAAAAATAAGTTATACGTTTTTCCAAAGCTAACACTTTGCCGTGCCAGGATGTCTGTATTGTATACCTGTTTGCCGCTTAACAATCTCTGTTATTACCATTCAGCCTTCTTGCTTCACAATTCTTGCTGAAGAAAATCCTACTTTTTTCTCTCTTTTTTTCGCACTGCCTTTAGCATAACGTCTAGACAAAAAAGGTGTGAAATCATGTCTTTTAAGGGATAACATTTAAGAAAAATATTGCTGATTTCTAGGGTAATAATAATAATGACACACTTATTTTTTATTATAGTTTTCTAATTTTTAATCTATGTTGATGGCAGCGAACAATGATATGGTCAACAGTGGAATGACCTACAATGAATCGCTATACGTATGGTTATAGCCTCCCATGAGATCATTTACTGTATATGGTAGCACATACTGTACTTGATTGCACGTGCAATTTATTTCATTAATGTGTTTAGTCATACCATGGATTAAAAGACTTACTGTGTATGATTAAAAATTCACATAAGTGCCCTTCTTACATCCAGCAGATAATGGGTTGTCACAACCAGTCACATACGCCTTCCGTGTACTGTACTTATATTGCAATCTTCTACAACTGATCACAAGAGACTATGATGTAACCAATCACAATACAGGTCAATGATGAGAAACTTTGTCTGGCCATTCACAACAATCTCTGAGCCTACCACCAATCACATACAACTTATCTGCATGACTTGGTATAAAGCCCAACTCTGGGCTAGCTGTACCTTTGGAGTATCCCTGCAACTTTTAGGGTGACTTTGAGTGATGCATGTGCATTAAAGGGGTTGTAAAGGTGAAAAAAACATCCGACGGTACCGCCCCCGAACCCCCGTTTTACTTACCTGACCCCTCGAAAGTCCCGCGCGCGTCCACGTGATCCTCTTTGGTTCCCAGCCTGGCCGTTGATTGGCTAGGCTGGACGGATTGATAGCAGCGCAGCCATTGGCTGGCGCTGCTGTCAATCTCAGCGGATGATGTGGAGCGCCAGGGGGCGGGGCCTGGAATCCAGCGCCGTCCGCAGGAGAGGACGAGCGATTGCTCGTCACTCTGCTGCCCCCCCGCCATCCTCGGTGAGGAAACCAGGAAGTGAAGCGATCCGGCTTCACTGCCCGGTTCCCTACGGTGCATGTGCGAGTCGCGCTACGCCTGCCGATTGGCTCCCGCTGTGAACTGGGAGCCGAGTTTTCCCAGAACACAACGGGGGGGGGGGGGGGGCTGGGAGGTGACGTCATGCCCGCAGTCTGCCCGAGACTGGGTGGCCAGAAGTGGGTGCAAATACCGTATTTATCGGCGTATATCGCGCACTATTTTCCCCTTAAAATAAGGGGAAAATCGTGGGTGCGCGATATACGCCGATAGCCGCTTCCCGCGCTCAGTTTGAAATCCTGCGCCGACATATACCGAGTGCAGTACACTCGGGTACATTCGGCTAGTCTCGGCTTCGCTCGTGCTCACGCATAAACGTCACAGAGCGTGAGCGCGAGCGAAGCCGAGCCTTGCCGAATGTACCCGAGTGTACTGCACTCGGTATATGTCGGCGGAGGCGTTCGAACTGAGTGTGGGAAGCGGGGACTCGACTTGAGGCGTGCGCTGGAGAAGCCGGGAGGACACCATCGAGGCCGCAGTCGGACGCAGGACCGGCTGATGGACGCTGGGAAGACACCAAAACTGTAAGTAATAAAATCATATAACTTTTTTTTACAGGAATTTCGGGGGCAACTTTAGGGGTGCGCGGTATACGCGGGAGCGCGTTATACCGCGATAAATACGGTACCTGTCTTTAGACAGGTATCTGCACCCCCCTCCCCCTGAAAGGTGTCAAATGTGACACCGGAGGGGGGGAGGGTTCCGATCAGTGGGAGTTCCACTTTAGGGTGGAGCTCTGCTTTAAGTGAAATCAGAATGACAGAGGGATCTTCAAGAATGCTTTGTACATACTGGAGGGGGTCACTTGATTCCAGAATTGCATTATTGGGTTTGGGTTTAGCCCGAATCTAGGTTTGTACTGAACCCAGCGGGAATCTGTCAACCTTGCCTTCTGCTGCCCAATCAACTGCGGCCTGAGCATTCCCCCCTAGCTATATATACACAATGGAGCGAGGATGCTCATGACATTGGCCACATTAGGTCAATGATGTCACAAGCATCCTTTGTGTATGTGCAGTTGCAGGGTGGGGAATGCCCTGGTCATTGTTAATTGGGCAGCAGTAGGCGAGGATGACAGCTTCCATTCAGGTTTAATCTCTTCTCAAACTGTTGAAAAAAAAACTTGGTAATAGAGTTTTTTTTTTTTTTTTTTAGAAATGAACAGACAAGTCTGGATGTACTGTATATATGTATGTTGGCTTTTAAAATGATTGTAACATATATAGTATAATCAAACAATGTTTTTTTTTTTAATGAATGGTTTATGGCACACAGGCTCAACTGATCAAAGATTTATTGAAAATAAATGTCATTTATTTTAAAGTGTATTTGTAGCCAAAATTAGCTTTATCATTTTAGATTTAGAGTCAGAACAATTACAGAACTTGTCATTTTTAATAAAAAAATTTGCCTGAATTTGACCCCATTTTAAGGATTTTCCCTCATCTCCTGTACAATTGACAACATTGAGACAAGAAAACAAAGAGAAAAAGTTTCTCGAACTAAAAAAATGTATTGTTGGGGGAACCTAGGGCCAGATTCAGGTAGAATTACGTTACTCCGCGGCGGCGTAACGTATCCCATTTACGTTACACCGCCGCAGGTTTACAGCGTACGTGCCTGATTCACAAAACTCTTACCTGTAAACTTGCGGCGGTGTAACGTAAATCCGCTCGGCGCAAGCCCGCCTAATTCAAAGGGGGCGGGCACCATTTAAATTAGGCTCGTTCCCGCGCCGAATGTACTGCGCATGCTCCGTCAGGAAAATTACCCGACGTGCATTGCGCTAAATGACGTCGCACGGACGTCATTTGTTTAGACGTTAAGGTAAATGGCGTCCAGCGCCATTCACGGACGACTTACGCAAACGGCGTGATTTTTTAAATTTCGACGCAGGAACGACGGCCATACTTAACATTGCTTAGAACACCTAGGGCTCAGCCCTAATTTTATGCGGCGTATCTCGACGGAAACAACGTAAAGTTAGAGCAACGGGTAACGCGGACGTTCGTGAATCACCGTAACTAGTCATTTGCATATTCTACGCAGACCGCTATGGGATCGCCACCTAGCGGCCGGCCTAGAATTGCATCCTAAGATCCGACAGTGTAATTCAATTACACCTGTCGGATCTTAGGGCTATCTATGCGGAACTGATTCTATGAATCAGCCGCATAGTTAAGACGGGCGGATCACAGAGATACGACGGCGTATCAGGAGATACACCATCGTATCTCTTTTGTGAATCTGGCCCCTAGTATCTCCTTAAGCTTTTTTATTGCTTTTTTTTGCCCCCTTTAAAAATGTTCCTATTGATAATTTAATGTTGAAGGCTCTTATAAATGTCAGTTAATGCTCTCTTATTTGTAGAAACATTATGGTAACTGGCCTGGTTCTTCACCCTTTCCTTCTTCCTCTCTCCCATCCCCCCTGCCCCCCTCCCCCTTCTTACCCATCTATCCCTCTACTTCTGGTGTAGAGTACTCTTCCTTCCTTCCTTATTATCCTGTAGTTATGTTTCAGTAGGCTTTTTTATGCCTTTGTGTGTTTACTGACATGTGTTAGGCTGCATCGGCCTATTTGACTCCAGTATTGATTTGGTGCTTTTCTGACATTTCTTGTACTGTCTTTGTTCTTGTATTACTTTATATTTTTCTTATTGACACCAAAAAAAAAAGGCCCAGGTTTCCTGGCACAGAGACAACGTTGCCATCAGGACAGAAATGAATGGGGCGTCTCCACAATAGGACACTTACGGCAGTATTAGCGACCAGAGCCTGTGTGTATGGTCAATACAAGGATCCATAGCCTATGTGCATGGCAAGTACAAGGGACACTATGTGAATGGCCACGTTAACATATACTACAATAACCATAAAATTAAGATTGCCCATCCTTGGAGGCACCAAGTATCAAATTATCCACTTAGTATCTGCGTAACTACTTCCACGGTTCCCAGCCGCACCACGCCGCCTCGGGGACGAACCACATTCTGCAGATACCACAATTGCAATTACAAGTTAATCCACCATAACTGGTATTCCACTGTGGACTTCATACCTTAGATCAGTGGCTCTCAACCTGGGGGTCAGGACCCCCTCGGGGGTCAAATAAAGATTTTCCAGGGGTCACCGAATCCTGGGCTGTTCCTGAAGACCGCACGGCTCTCCCAGCCTTTTTGTGACTGCCCAGCAAGGCCATCCCTGGAGCCTGTGGCTGCCCAGCTGGACTGTTCCTGGAGCCTGCGGCCGCCCACTCAGCCTCTTCGCAGGCGCTCATTCAGTTCACAGCTGGGGGGGGGCGGAGACTAGAGGTCAGCTGACTGGTGGGGAATGTGAAGTGGGAGGGGCTGCAGGAGACCCTATCTCCTGATTTCAGCATAGGTGTCACTGCTACAAGACACCACGAAGTCGGAGACACAGTGAGTAACACTACCTGCGATTATATTTGCCATTAAAAGGACTTAAGGAGTGCTAAATGTCTGCGGATTAGAGGCGCAAATTACTTTTCTTGGGTGCTGATAACCCACGCTACGAAAATTATTTTACTGTTAGGGGTCCCCACAACTGGGGGAATTTTATCAAGGGGTCACGGCACTAGAAGGTTGAGAACCACTGCCTTAGATGGTTGTTTTAAAATGCTTCCAAAGACCCCAACCGTACTCGCCTGAAACAACAGACATAGGACGAACCAATGCTTCTCCTCTATGTGTTGTCCATCGGATGTCCGGTTCACGTAACTTCCCCCTAAGACTACCCCTGCAGCCCCTCCCCAATGCTGGCAGGCCAATAAAATAAAGTAATGTAACTGACCAAATTTTTTACCCTGACTTCCCCGGATAGCCCTGTGCTCCTTATCATGCTAGCCCTATGCTAATTTTTTTTTTGCTTTGGGCTATACATTATAGTCTGTGTGCATGGCCGATACAAAGGACCCTAACCTGTATATATGGCCAATAGAAGGAACCCTTGTCTGTGTGTATGGCCAATGCAAGAGACAAAAGTCTAAGGTCTCCCTACTTGTACTCCTTTAGGTGTTTCAGCCCCCACAGAAAGACACAGTTGTATTAAAGGAAACCTGCACAAAAGGAAACCTAATGGCTGCCATGGATCATTTTTTTGAAATGACTAGTTGCTTGGTTTCTGCCTTCAATGCTTTCTTATGCCCTGTACACACGACCGGATATCTGATAGAATCTAATCCGATGGATTTTTTCGTCGGATATTCGATGAAGCTGACTTTCATCAGTCTTGCCTACATACCATCAGTCAAAAATCCGACCGGGTCCAACGCGGTGATGTAAAACACTACGACGTGCTGAGAAAAATGAAGTTCAATGCTTCCGAGCATGCGTCGACTTGATTCTGAGCATGCATGGATTTTTCTCCGATGGAGTTCCACACAGACGATCGTTTTTTTCTATCAGTTTTTTTATCCATAGGAAAATTTTAAAACATGTTCTATTTTTTTTCACCGATGGAAAACTAACCGATGGGGCACACACGCGATCCGCTTGTCCGATGAAAACAGTCCATCGGTCCGTTTTCATCAGACAAATCGATCGTGTGTACAGGGCTTTAGACCCTGACCTGGAACAAGCATAAAAACAATCATGAAACTCAGTGCCTCTAATCTGTATTGTTCCAGATCAGTGATAAAAAAACATACTAAAAGTGCAGTTCAGGGACAGAGGCCTCCATACTCCCTCAGTACAGGGTTCCTCCAATTAGTGATGCAGGTATTTGAAGTAACGCCATTGATGTAATTAATGGTGCATTGCCCGGTAATAATCTTTAGTGACACGCATACCCAGATCCTTTTTCCCCACTCAATAGCTAAACCGCCCACAGTCTATGCTGGCGATAGGCTGCACTCAGGTGACATCAACCTGAGATAAGCCCTTATGGGTTTTATGTTATTTATATTCTACCATTAACCTTGTTATGCTACTACTACACTTCTTATTATTTTACCTGTGTGGTTCAGTCCAGGGAACCTCTATTCTCTGTGGAGCAGTAATTGGGTATACAAGAGTTTCTTGTGACTGCTATGATAAATGGAACGGGCAAACTGATGTTACGTAGTAAAAAGCACACCTTTGGGTCCGATGTCTATATCTGTATGAACACATGATTATTTTGATGAATGCATAGCAGCATGCACCTTGTTAATTATATTTGATTTTTGTGCTTTCTGCTGATTGTCTTATTCTGGAACAGGCAGTGGCCCCCCTGGGTCCTGATGTTAAGGTTAACCTACTACTACCCCACAGACAAACCCAGTCTAAATACACAAAACTACCTCTACCGTGTGTTATGTTGATTCAGCTAATTGTCCAACCTACACAGATGGGTTGTCCCTTTAAAGTAAAGATGTGCTATATTTTGAATATTTTGTAACTAGTTTTGATTTGGTTTCATTTTGCTGTTGGGTCCAAACTTTTCCTGACTTCCTGGTTAAGATCCATCATTTGCCACCTCCATGTCCAATGCTGGAGCCCTTAGGCCGCATACACACGGTCGATCCAAACCGATGAGAATGGTCCGACGGACCGTTTTCATCGGTTCACCGCTGATGTGGCCTGATGGTCTGTTGTGTGTACACACCATCAGTTCAAAAACCGATCTGGTCAGAACGCGGTGACGTAAAACACACGACGTGCTGAAAAAAATGAAGTTCAATGCTTCCAAGCATGTGTCGACTTGATTCTGAGCATGCGCAGGTTTTGAACCGATGCTTTTGTGTACTAACCATCAGTTTGGACCTATCGGGCAGCGGTCTATCGGTTCGATTTTAAAGCAAGTTCAAAAATTTTGGACCGAAGGACAAAAGACCGATGGACGGTACACACGGTCGGTTTGGACCGATGAAACTGGACTTCAGTCCGTTTTCATCGGTTTGGACCGACCGTGTGTACGCGGCCTTACTGGCCACAGGCACAGTGCGATTGCACAGTAAAATGGCGGTTAGCAAGGTATAGCCATGAAGACATGGAAAATCTCAACCCAGTTACAAAGCGAAATTAAATCAGGGAGGGGCACATAAAAGGCTTTTCTGGCTAATAAAGATAATTGGAGACATTGTGCTGCATCTGCGCTTATGTAGAACTGTACATGTAAAATACAATATATGCCGCGTACACACGATCATTTTTCAGCATAAAAAAAACGTTGTTTTTCAAAAACGTAATTTAAAATGATCGTGTGTGGGCTTCACATCATTTTTCAGGTTCTGAAAAACTACAAAAAAAAAATTCAAACATGCTGCATTTTTTAATGTCGTTTTAAACTATGTAGTTTTTCGGGTTGTAAAAAATGATCGTGTGTGGGCTAAAATGACAAAAAAAAACCTGCGCATGCTCAGAAGCAAGTTATGAGACGGGAGCGCTTGTTCTGGTAAAACTACCGTTCATAATGGAGTAAGCACATTCATCACGCTGTAACAGACAGAAAAGCGCTAATCGTCTTTTACTAACACGGAATCAGCTAAAGCAGCCCCAAGGCAAATAGAACTTCCCCTTTAGAGTGCCGTTGTACGTGTTGTACGTCACCGCGCTTTTCTAGATAATTTTTTAAAAACGATGGTGTGTAGGCAACATCGTTTTAATGATCAAGTTGGGAAAACTTTGTTTTTTAGACATGCTGAAAAACAATGTTTTCTTTCATGCTGAAAAATGATCGTGTGTACGCGGCATTAGAGTTGTGCTCTTCCGTAATGACACCAAGGGTAAAGAATAAGGTAAAAATACAAATGTATGCCAATATGTATTCTGCTACATGTTTTTGGTAAAAAATAATCCCAATAAACATATATTAATTGGTTTATGTGAAAGAAAATTATAATGCCGCGTATACACGACCGTTTTATATGTCATGGAAAAAAACAATGTTTTTCTCAACGTGATTCCTCTCAAGCCTGCCTTGCATACACACGATCATGATAAAAAAAATGCTTGAGCAAAGCGCAGTGACGTACAACACGTACGAAGGCACTATAAAGGGGAAGTTCCATTCGAATGGCGCCACCCGTTGGGCTGATTATGCTAATTTTCCATCTCATAACTTGCTTTCCCGTCGTTAAAGCGTACACACGACTGTTTTTCACGAGGAGAAAAACGACGACGTAAAAAAAAAAGACGAGTAAAAATAGAGCATGTTCTAAATTTTTCATGGCCATTTTTCTCGTCGAGAAAAATGCTCTGGAGCCCACAAATGACCATTTTTAACAACCAATTAAAAAAACTTAATTTTTACTCGTCATTAAAAACGATTGTGTGGCGCGGCATAAGAATTACTGTGCCACCAATCAAAATTGGCAAGCTGCTAGCACTACAATTAGACAAATTGTGTAATGTGAATGAGGAAGGAAGTGCAGCGCTAAATATCAATAAATGTGCAAATGTCCAAACAATTAACCACTTACCGACCGGCTAACGCTCATATACATCGGCAGAAGGGGACGGCTGGGCAAAGCAACGTACCTGTACGTTGGCGCGCGCGCCCGCTGCATACTCCATAACCGTGCCCACAGGATCCACGGACTCAGTGTTCGCCGGTGTCCCGCAATCATGTCACAAAGCTGCAGAACGGGGTAAACAAGGCATTTCCCTGTTCCGCCTAGTAACAGGACACTGATCTTCTGCTCCCTATCATCGGGAGCAGTGATCACTGTTATGTCATTGGTAGCCCAGCCCCCACACAGTTAGAATCACTCCCTAGGACACACTTAACCCCTTCATCACCCCCTGGGGTTTAACCCCTTCCCTGCCAGTGTCATTTACACAGTTATCAGTGCATTTTTATAGCACTGATCGCTGTATAAATGACTAGGGTCCCAAAATAGTGTCAAAAGTGTCCGATGTGTCCACCATAATGTCGCAGTCACAATAAAAAATCGCTGATCACCGCCATTACTAATAAAACAAAAATTATAATAAAAATGCCATAAAACTATCCCCTATTTTGTAGACGCTATAACTTTTGCGCAAACCAATCAATATACGCTTATTTCAGGTTTTTTTTATGAAAATATGTAGAAGAATACATATCGGCCTAAACTGAGAAAGACATTTTTCTTATATATATATATATTTTTTGGGGATATTTATTATAGAATAATAAAAAAAAAATGACGCTCTTTTTTTTGTTTATAGCGCAAAAATAAAAACCACAGAGGGGATCAAGTACCACCAAAAGAAAGCTCTATTTGTGGGAAAAAAAGGATGTCAATTTTGTTTGGGTACAACGTCGCACGACCGCGCAATTGTCAGTTAAAGCGATGCAGTGCCGAATCGCAAAAAGGGCTCTGGTCAGGAAGGGGGTAAATTCGGCCGGGGCTGAAGTCGTTAAAGTGTGAGTGCAACACTATAATGTATCAATAACAATGGCCGATGGCTGGCATCTAAACCAATAAATAAATGTGATAAAAGGAAAATTGTGCAAAACTATTAATAAATCACAATGTCCATCAAACATTATTCTCAAGAGATGTAATATGTCGACAGTGAGTCCAAACAGATAAAAGTGACTTGAAGTGAAAAACAGTTTGAAAATGGTAGAAAATGGATGTTCTGCCTCTTGTGAAATTAAACCACTATGGAAAGAATTCACCATCCAATGTGCAGCCACCACCAGACAAGATGATTGGGTACTCTTACCAAATCGTGTGGGCCCCCTGCCATTAGCAAGGAGCCAAACAGGTGGAAAAACTGGAGAGACTTGGGGCCAGATCCACAGTACAAGTAGATACGCCGGCGTACTTTCAAACTTCCCGCGTCGTATCTTTAGTTTGAATCCTCAAACCAAGATACGACGGCATCTGGGTTTGATCCGACAGGCGTACGACTTCGTACGCCTTTGGATCGTAGATGCAATACTTTGGCGTCCGCTGGGTGGAGTTTGCGTCGTTTTCCGCGTCGGGTATGCAAATGAGCTATTTCCGACAATCCACGAATGTACGCGCGGCCGTCGCATTCTCTTACGTCGTCTCTAGTCGGCTTTTTCCGGTGTATAGTTAAAGCTGGTATTTTGCGGCGTATAGTTAGACTTACCATGTTAAGTATGGCCGTCGTTCCCGCGTCGAAATTTGAATTTTTCTTTTTTTTTTGCGTAAGTCGTCCGTGAATCGAGATGGACGTAAGTCACGTCTAAGTTTAAAAAATGACGTCCTTGCGACGTCATTTCGCACAATGCACGGCGGAAAATTTCGAAACCGAGCATGCGCAGTTCATTCGGCGCGGGGACGCGCTTCATTTAAATGAATCACCCCCCCTAATTGCCGATTTGAATTCCGCCGCCAGAGATACACTACGCCGCCGTAGCTCACGGCGCAAATTCGTTGTGGATTTGAAACATAGCCAAGTAAGTTACAGTAGCTTATGTTAAATAAGCTGTGCCGGTGCCGATCTATGTGGATCTGGCCCTTGGACTTCACAGGAACCAGCATAAGGGATGCACAGCAACACCGACCCAGCGTCCGAAAAGTCTTAAGCTCTACCAATCATAAGTAGGATCATGGAAGGAAGAAATGACCACATAGCATAAAATTCTTAAAGAGGAAGTAAACCCTCATCCAGAAAACCTGCAAGAGAAAGGCATAATGAGCTGGAATGCATAGCATACTGGCTCATTATGAATTACTTACCTGAGATCGAAGCTCCAGCAGTGACCCTCTTTCCTCTCCTCCGCCGTCGCCATGATTCCCGAGTGACTTCCCGGTATCGCTGCTCCGGCGCTGTCACTGGCCGGAGCAGCTATGACGTCACTCATGCGTGGGAGCTATGAGGGACGGCACGGTCCCGTTCATTAACGGCACGCCCATTGCGCCTGCGCCGTTGTCTACGGCGTGCATGCGCCGCAGACATCGGTGCAGTCTTTTTTTGCAAATATCTCCTTAACTGTGTAGGTTAAAGAGATATTATTTGCACCTACAGGTAAGTCTTAATCTAGGCTTACCTGTAGGGCCAAGTGGTCTGTAAGGCCTCGTACACACACGATAGGTTAACCAGAGGACAACAGTCTGAAGGACTGTTTTCATCGGTCAAAACCGATTGTGTGTGGGCCCCATAGGATAAAAAAAAGCCAACTTGCTTTAAAATTAACCGATGGATTCCTAACCGATAGGTCAAAACCGATCGTTAGTAGGCACGTCCATCCGTTAAAAATCCACGCATGCTCAGAATCAAGTTGACGCATGCTTGGAAGCATTGAACTTCGTTTTTTTCAGCACGTCGTTGTGTTTTACATTACCGCGTTCTGACACGATCGTTTTTTTAACCGATGGTGTGTAGGCGCGACCGACCATCAGTCAGCTTCATCGGTTAACCGATAAAAACGGTCCATCAGACCGTTCTCATCGGATGGACTGATCATGGGTACGCGGCTTAAGGGTTTACAACCACTTTAACTAAGGTTTTATTGAGTAAAGTAATGCACTTACATCAATGTATAGTTATGCACATTGGGGCATATTCTTAAAGATCTGAGGCGGCGGAACGTATGTCCTTTACGTTACGCCGCCGCAAGTTTAAGTGGCAAGTGCCTGATTCCCAAACCACTTACCTGTAAACTTGCGGCGGCGTCGCGTAAAGTCCACCCGCGCAAGCCCTCCTAATTCAAATGATCCTGGTAGGGGGCGTGGATCATTTAAATTAGGCGCGCTCCCGCGCCGTTAGTAATGCGCATGCTCCGTCAGGTAAATTACCCGACGTGCATTTCGCTAAATGACGTCTCACGGACGTCATTTGTTATGACTGTAACGTAAATGGCGCCCAGCGCCATTCACGGACGACTTACGCAAACGACGCTAAATTTTCAAATTTCGACGCGGGATCGACGGCCATACTTAACATTGAGTACGCCACCTAGGGGGCATGTTTATCTTTACGCCGCGTATCGCTTACGGAAACGACGTTAAAACACTACGGCGGGCAAGCGTACGTTAGAGAATCGGCGTGACTAGTCATTTGCATATTCTACGCTGACCGCCACCTAGCGGTCAGCGTAAATATTGCAGCCTAAGATACAACGGCGCAGGCCGTCGTATCTTAGGCATGTTTAAGTGTATCTCAGTTTGAGAATACACTTAAACATAGGATCGGACTAACGTCGGCGTATCTGCTGATACGCCGGCGTAAATTATTTGAGAATATGGCCCATTGACTTTTTCTGTTATTTTGTCCTATTTGTTGTTTGCTTCACAATAAAACAAAAGTTGTGGGAATGTTCTGTAAATTAAATTATGCAAATCTTTAAAAATTCATGTTAATTCCAGGTTGTGAGTCAACAAAACACGAAAAATTCCTAGGGGGGGTGAATACTTTTGCAAGGCACTGTATGTATATACCTTTATTTGGACTTCAAAGGCTAATTGCCCCTAAAGACTATTCACTATAATCACCACCAATGTAAAAAGTGCATTCAGCATTGTTTAAGAGTGTTTTGCAACATTGATCAAGCTTCACACATGACTGCACTGCTTTGAATAAACCAACTAGTATAATACCCCAAAGCCAATTATTTTTTTTAGATTTGTTTAAGCTGTTCATTGTAGTGTAAAAACCTGAGTAAAAGGCTGAGCAGTCATGATACGGGTGTTTTAATGCCTGAGCTGGTAATGATATTAATGACCCATGCTACACTGCTGCACATTTGCACAATAAACCTACAGCGCCTTGAAAAAGTATTCACACCCCTTGAAATTTTCCACATTTTGTCATGTTACAACCAAAGATGTGAATGTATTTTATTGGGATTTTATGTGATAGACCAACACAAAGTGGCACATAATTGTGAAGTGGAAGGAAAATGATAAATGGTTTTCAATTTTTTTTACAAACAAATATGTGAAAAGTGTGGAGTACATTTGTATTTAGCCCCCCGGAGGCAATTACAGCTGAAAGTCTTTTTGGGGATGTCTCTACCAGCTTTGCACATCTAGAGAGTGGCATTTTTGCCCATTCTTCTTGGCAAAATATCTCAAGCTCTGTCAGATTGGATGGAGAGCGTCTGTGAACATCAATTTTCAAGTATTGCCACAGATTCTCAATGGGATTTAGGTCTGGCCTTTGACTAGGCCATTCTAACACATGAATATGCTTTGATCTAAACCAGGGATATGCAATTAGCGGACCTCCAGCTGTTGCAAAACTACAAGTCCCATCATGCTTCTGACTCTGGGTGACATGCTTGTGGCTGTCAGTCTTGCTATGCCTCATGGGAATTGTAGTTCTGCAACAGCTGGAGGTCCGCTAATTGCATATCCCCGATCTAAACCATTCCATTGTAGCTCTGGCTGAATGTTTAGGATCGTTGTCCTGCTGGAAGGTGAACCTCCGCCTCAGTCTCAAGTCTTTTGCAGACTCTAATGCCGCGTACACACGATCGGAAATTCCGACAAGAAATGTCAGATGTGAGCTTTTTGTCGGAAATTACGAACGTATGTAGGCTCCATCGGAATTTCCGCCAACAAAAGATTGAGAGCAAGTTCTCTATTTTTCCGACGGAAAATCCGTTTGTCTGTATTCAATTCCGTCGCGCAAAAAAACACGCATGCTCTGAATCAAGCAGAAGAGCCGAATTGCCTATTGAACTTCATTGATCTCGGCTCGTCGTACGTGTTGTACATCACCGCGTTCTCGGCGGTCGAAATTTCCGACAAGATTTGTGTGACCGTGTGTATGCAACACAAGTTTAAGCCAACATTCCGTTAGAAAAAATACACGGTTTTCTTTTCGGAATTTCCGATCGTGTGTATGCGGCATAACAGGTTATCTTTTAAGATTGCCCTGTATTTGGCTCCATCCATCTTCCCATCAACTCTGACCAGCTTCCCTTTCCCTGCTGAAGAAACATGGTGGTGGCAGCATCATGCTGTGGGGATGTTTTTAAGCAGTCAGGACTGGGAAACTGGTCAGAGTTGAGGGAAAGATGGATGGTGCTAAATACAGGGATATTCTTGAGCAAAACCTGCACCACTCTGTGTGTGATTTGAGACTAGGATGGAGGTTCACCTTCCAGCAGGACAATGACTCCAAACACACTGCTAAAGCAACACTTGAGTGGTTTAAGGGGAACATGTAAATGCTGCCACCACCATGTTTCACGGTGGGGATGGTGTGTTCAGGGTAATGTGCAGTGTTAGTTTTCTATCACACATAGCGTTTTGCTTTTAGGCCAAAAAGTTAAATTTTTAAATGTTAAACCAGAGCACCTTCTTCCACATGTTTGCTGTGTCCCCCACATGGCTTCTCGCAAATTTCAAAAGGGACTTCTTATGGCTTTCTTTCAACAATGTCTTTCTTCTTGTCACTTTTCCATAAAGGGCAGATTTGTGGAGAGCACAACTAATAGTTGTCCTGTGGAAAGATTCTCCCACTTGAGTTGTGGATCTCTGCAGCTCCTCCAGTTACCATGGGCCTCTCAGCTGCTCCTCTGATGAATGCTCTCCTTACCCGGCCTGTCAGTTTAGGTGGACGGCCATGTCTTGGTAGGTTTGCAGTTGTGCCATACTCTTTCCATTTTTGGATAATGAATTGAACAGAGCTCCGTGAGATGTTCAAAGCTTGGGATTTTTTTTATACCCTAACATTGCTTTATACTTCTCCACAACTTTATCCAGGACTTGTCTTGTGTGTTCCTTGGCCTTCATGATGCTGTTTTTTCACTAAGGTTCTCTCACAAACCTCTGAGGGCATCACACAACAGCTGTATTTATACTGAGATTAAATTACACACAGGTGGACTCAATTTACCAATTAGGTGACCTCTGAAGGCTATTGGCTCCACTAGATTTAAATTAGGAGTATCAGAGTAAAGCCCTGTACACACGATCGGTCCATCCGATGAGAACGGTCTGATGGAACTTTTTCATCAGTTAACTGATGAAGCTGACTGATGGTCCGTCGCGCCTACACACCATCGGTTAAAAAAACGATTGTGTCAGAACGCGGTGACGTAAAACACAACGACGTGCTGAAAAAAAACGAAGTTCAATGCTTCCAAGCATGCGTCGACTTAATTCTGAGCATGCGTGGATTTTTAACCGATGGACGTGCCTACTAACGATCGTTTTTTAACTATCGGTTAGGAATCCATGAGTTACATTTAAAACAAGTTGGCTTTTTTTTTAACCGATGGATAAATAACCGATGGATAAATAACCGATGGATAAATAACCGATGGCGCCCACACACGATCGGTTTGGACCGATGAAAACGGGGCTGAATACAAATGCACACCACACTTTTCACATATTTATTTGTAAAAAATGTTAAAAAAACATTTATAATTTTCCTTCCACAATTATGTGCCACTTTGTGTTGGTCTATCACATAAAATCCCAATAAAATACATTTATGTTTTTTGGTTGTAACATGACAAAATGTGGAACATTTCAAGAGGTATGAATACTTTTTCAAGGCACTGTATACAAGGTGTATAATTTATTTTGTGTGCGCAGACAGGAGCATCACGACGTCACCGGGGTAGAGAAGCGGTAGCAGAATTTATCATTGATCTCTGTCTATAGAATGCCGTGTTTTGGCTTCTATTCATGGACTCGGGACTTGAATCTTCATCCATTGTGTTATCATCACTAGAAGCCGATTTTGATTCATGAGTTGGGATTGACATTCTGCGGCTTTAAAGGAAACTGGGCTCGAGTGTTTCTGCAATCTTCTGAACTCCGTGTAACCCTCCTTCACTGAACAAGATCTTCTGTTGAATTTTCCCCAACACTGATAACCACAATGAATTCAATACGGCGTATCTGAAGCATCAGTGATGATAATGAATATCAGACCAGTGAGGTAGTTACTTGAGCTATGTAACATTAAGACTATTTATTTTGTTATGTTGACTTTATGATACCCTGATCCATACACTGGCCCTCTGAGCTGACACATTCTGGATTAACAAGTGATCATTGTCTTATGGCCACAGACTATTTCACTCTCAATATTTTATTACATTTTAAAAGATACAGGTAGGAAGGTAATCGAAGTGGGTACATTGTGGCATTAATTCAGAGAAGGATGCCAGGCATGATAGCTCTAACAATTATAGCCTTCAAAGTGACGAATACACACTCACCGGACACAGTGGCTGTGCGTTCACAGAGGGTGCAGGAGCGCCGCCCCCTCTCGCTCCTGCAACGCCACTGAAAAACAATACATACAGTAGATTCATGCATTGTATGAATCTATGTATTGTTGCCGCTTCATCCATCTTCCCATCAACTCTGACCATCTTCCCATCAACTCTGACCAGCTTCCCTGTCCCTGCTGACGAAAAGCATCCCCATAACATGATGCGGCCACCACCATGTTTCACGGTGGGGATGGTGTGTTCAGGGTGATGTGCAGTGTTAGTTTTCTGTAACACATAGCGTTTTGCTTTTAGGCCAAAAAGTAAAATTTTTAAATGTTAAACCAGAGCACCTTCTTCCACATGTTTGCTGTGTCCCCCACATGGCTTCTCACAAATTGCAAATGGGACTTCTTATGGCTTTCTTTCAACAATGTCTTTCTTCTTGCCTCTCTTCCATAAAGGGCAGATTTGTGGAGAGCACAACTAATAGCTGTCCTGTGGACAGATTCTCCCACCTGAGCTGTGGATCTCTGCAGCTCCTCTTACCATGGGCCTCTTGGCTGCTCCCCTGATGAATGCTCTCCTTGCCCCGTCTGTCAGTTTAGGTGGACGGCCATGTCTTGGTAGGTTTGCAGTTGTGCCATACTCTTTCTATTTTCAGATTGATGGATTGAACAGAGCTCCGTGAGATGTTCAAAGATTGGGATATTTTTTTATAACCTAACCCTGCATTATACTACTCCACAACTTTATCCCTGACCTGTCTGGTGTGTTCCTTGGCCTTCATGATGCTGTTTGTTCACTAAGGTTCTTTAACAAACCTCTGAGGGCTTTACAGAACAGCTGTATTTATACTGAGATTAAATTACACACAGGTGGACTCTATTTACTACCGTAATTAGGTGACCTCTGAAGCCAATAGGTTTCACTAGATTTTAGTTAGAGGTATCAAAGTAAAGGGGGCTGAATACAAATGCACGCCACACTTTTCAAATATGTATTTGTAAAAAAAAGTGTGAAGAAGTGTGTGCCACTTTGTGTTGGTCTATCACATAAAATCCCAATAAAATACATTTTGGATTGTAACATGACAAAGTGTGGACAATTTTAAGGGGTATAAATACTTTTTCAAGGCACTGTAGATGCCATACCTATTTTCTTTTCCCTCAGGCACCGGACATTCAGATAAAAGTGATTCCCGCAGTGGATTCACAGCAAGATCACTTTTAAAATTGGCAAGAGGGGTGACCTCCCCTCCCGCCGCTCCTCATGGTTCCCGGACTTACGTTATTGATCGCTGAGCCCGGAAAGCCATCCAGTGTCGGCGGTGGCTTGCCATAGAGGTAAGTGATAGCAAGATGGCAGCTGCTCATCTCTATGCCCTTGGAGGACCAAAGTGACATCATGACATCACTTACAGTCATCAGGCCATGTTAAGCTTTTTTTTCTTAACCACATATACAGTGTTAGCCGGATTCAGGTATACTTAAGCCGGCGTATTTACTGATACGCCGTCGTAAGTCCAAATGTGCGCCGTCGTATCTATGCGCTCATTCTCGAAATCAGATACGCCTGAATTGTGGCAAGATACGACCAACGTAAGTCTCCTACGCCGTCGTATTTTGGGTGCATATTTACGCTGGCCGCTATATGGCGCTTCCGTTGATTTACGCGTCGAATATGTAAATGAGCGAGATACGCCCATTAACGAACGTATTTGCGCCCGTCGCTGTAATCTACGTCATTTACGTAAGGCGTTTTTCCGGCCTAAAGATAAACCACCAAAAAGCTGGTCTAAGTCGTTTAGGGTATGGACGTCGTAACTGCCGTCGGATTTTACATCGTTTGCGTAAGTCGTACGTGAATGGGGCTGGGCGTAAGTTACGTTCACGTCGTACGCATTGAGCCATCATATCTTAGGGAGTATTTGCGACATGATTCTGAGCATGTGCGCGCATGCGCCGTTCCTACGGCCATGCATTTACATGGGGTCACGATTCATTTGAATCCAACACGCCCACTACCTGCCTACTTTGAATTAGGAGGGCTTACACCGGCCCATTTACGCTACGCCGCCGTAACTTAGGGAGCAAGTGCTTTGTGAATACTGGCCTTGCCTCTCTAAGTTACGTCGGCGTAGCGCATATGAGCTGTGCTACGCCCGCCTAACAATACGCCGCTCTACCTGAATCCGGCTATATGTGTTGAGCAGGCAGCAACAAGTTTAAACAATCCTTAATCCAGTGAGCTCCTAACTTTCTGTGCTGCACACACAAGCTGTTTTTCCACACTGCCCAATAGTCTTCTGTGGACTACAGAACACAAACTTCTATGTTATCGGATGATAAAATGGGGATTGTTCTGTCGTCCTAAAACATTTCATGTTACATAGTTATATAGTTACATAGTTACATAGTAGGTGAGGTTGAAAAAAGACACAAGTTCAACCTATGTGTGTGATTATATGTCAGTATTACAGTATATCCATGTATGTTGTGGTGCTTATCTAATAGTTTTTTTAAACTATCGATGCCCCCCACTGAGACCACCGCCTGTGGAAGGGAATTCCACATCCTTGCCGCTCTTATAGTAAAGAACCCTCTACGTAGTTTAAGGTTAAACCTCTTTTCTTCTAGTTTTAATGAGTGGCCACGTGTCTTGTTAACCACTTGACCACTGGGCACTTAAACCCCCTTCCTGACCAGACCAATTTTCAGCTTTCGGTGCTCTCACAATTTGAATGACAATACAATACAATACAATACAACATTGTACCCATTTGATTTTTTTTTCCTTTTTTTCACACAAATAGAGCTTTCTCTTGGTGGTATTTGATCACCTCTGGGTTTTTTATTTGTTGCGCTATAAAAGAAAAACGACTGAAAGTTCTGTAAAAAAAAAGAAAAAGAAAAACTTGTTTCTGTCATATTAGCAGGTTATTTCTCACACACAGCATATGCATACCACAAATTACACCCCAAAACACATTCTGCTATTCCTCCTGAGTATGGCGATACCCCATGTGTGCAACTTTTACACAGCGTGGCTACATACAGAGGCACAACATGCAGGGAGCGCCATCAGGCGTTCTGGAGCACCCAGACCAATTCTGACATTTCTCTCCTACATGTAAAAATCATCATTTATTTGCTAGAAAATTACATAGAACCCCAAAACATTATATATGCTTTTTTAGCAAAGACCCTAGAGAATACAATGGCGGCCGTTACAACTTTTTATCTCGCATGGTATTTTCGCAGAAATTTTTTGAACGCGTGTTTTTTAAAAAAAAGACTGTTTTGTGCTTAAAAAAAAACAAAACAGTAAAGTTAGCCCATTTTTTTTTCATAATGTGAAAGATGAAGTTACGCCGAGTAAATAGATACCTAACATGTCACACTTCAAAATTGCGCACACTCATGGAATGGCGCCAAACTTCGCTACTTAAAAATCCCCATAGGGGACGCTTTAATTACTTTTATTGGTTACATGTTTTTAGTTACAGAGGAAGTCTAGGGCCAAAATGATTGCTCTCGCTCTAACGTTTGCAGCGATACCTCACATGTGTGGCTTGAACACCGTTTTCATATGTGGGCGGGACTTACGTATGCGTTCGCTTCTGCATGCGAGCCCACGGGGACAGGGGTGCTTTAAAAAAATAAATAAAAATTATTGTTCATTTTACTTTATTTACTTGATTTTGACACTTTTTTCCCCAAAAATACATTTTTTTTATCACTTTTATTCCTATTATAAGGAATGTAAACATCCCTTGTAATAGGAATATAGCATGACAGGTCCTCTTTACAGTGAGATACGGGGTCAATAAGACCCCACATCTCACCTCTAGGCTGGGAAGACTGCAGAGTATCGCGCAGGGTATTGGGGTATTGCAGAGTATCGCACAGGGTATTGGGGTATTGCAGAGTATCGCGCAGGGTATTGCAGAGTATTGGGGTATTGCAGAGTATGGGGGTATTGCAGAGTATCGCGCAGGGTATTGCAGAGTATTGCGCAGGGTATTGCAGAGTATTGGGGTATTGCAGAGTATTGCGCAGGGTATTGGGGTATTGCAGAGTATCGCGCAGAGTATTGGGGTATTGCAGAGTATTGCGCAGGGTATTGCAGAATATTGGGGTATTGCGCAGGGTATTGCAGATTATAGGGGTATTGCAGAGTATTGCGCAGAGTATTGCAGATTATAGGGGTATTGCAGAGTATTGCGCAGGGTATTGCAGAATATTGGGGTATTGCGCAGGGTATTGCAGATTATAGGGGTATTGCAGAGTATTGCGCAGGGTATTGCAGATTATAGGGGTATTGCAGAGTATTGCGCAGGGTATTGCAGAATATTGGGGTATTGCGCAGGGTATTGCAGATTATAGGGATATTGCAGAGTATTGCGCAGAGTATTGCAGATTATAGGGGTATTCCAGAGTATTGCACAGGGATAGCTGAGCTGGGATGGATGGATGGAAGGCTGGATCTGTGACTGCAATAGTCACAGATCCAGCCACAGCGCTGCTGCTGACACCCGCTCCCCCCCCCCTCCTCTCACACTGTACCGAACGGTACAGAGAGGAGAGGGAGGAACCGGCGTCATCAAATGACGCCGGTTTGTTTACAAGTGATCGCTCCGTCATTTGACGGAGCGATCACGTGGTAAACGGCCGCTATCAGCGGCAATTTACTGCGATCCGTGATGCGCCGGGTCTTCTAGACCCGGCGCTCACGGATGATTCCAGGAGCGCGCCCCAGGGGGCGCGCGAGTGGAGCATTCTGGGAGGACGTCCCAGGGACGTCCTGTCAGAACAACTCGACCGCGCCGTAGCAGTAAAATGCCTATGGCGCGGTCGGCAAGTGGTTAAACTCCCTTCCACAATAAAGTTCATCCTTCATATCGCCTCTCAAGTGTCTCTTCTTCAGATAGAATAAGTTCAGTGCTCGCAACCTTTCCTCATAACTAATATCCTCCAGATCCTTTATTAGCTTTGTTGCCCTTCTTTGTACTCGCTCCATTTCCAGTACACCCTTCCTGAAGACTAGGGTGACCACGTGTCCCGGACTTCCCGGGACAGTCCCGCATTTTGCACATCTGCCCTGTGCAAATTCATTCCAGGACAATACAGTGTCCCGGAATGAAACTGACACAGCCACCCCCCCCCGGGCCAATCTGATGCCCCCAAAAAAGGCCGCCACATCACCGCTTTACTCACTGACAGTACTTGTCCTAGCCGGGAATGCCTGGAGGCGCACAATCCCACCCTCTGCTTGTGATTGGAGAAATCATAAATCCCGCCTCTTGTGTCCAATCACCGTGCTGTGATTCGTTACAGCACAAGCTGATTTTTGGGAAGGGAGGGGTGTCCCTGAATGGTAGTTTAGAAATATGGTCACCCTACTGAGGACTGGTGTCTAGAACTGGATAGCATACTCCAGGTGCGGCCGGACCAGAGTCTTGTAGAGCGGGAGAATTATAATTTATCTCTGGAGTTGATCCCCTTTTTAATGCCAATATTCTGTTTGCTTTGTGTCACAACACTGCCCCTCCATAGACACAGTGGGCCAGATTCACAAAGAGAGACGACGGCGTATCTCCTGATACGCCGTCGTATCTCTGAGATCCGACGGTCGGATCTATGCGACTGATTCATAAGAATCAGTCACGCATAGATCTCCCTTAGACCCGACAGGTGTAAGTGACTTACACCGTCGGATCTTAGGCTGCAATCTTCAGCTGTCCGCTAGGTGGCGTTTCGTGTTTTACTCGCGACGAATATGCAAATGAGGAGATACGCCGATTCAGAAACGAACGCCCGCCCGTCGCTTTTTTTTTACGCCGTGTGCGTTCGGCTTTTTCTGGCGGATAGTTACCCCTGCTATATGAGGGGTAGCTAATGTTAAGTATGGCCGTCGTTCCCGCGCCGAGTTTCAAATTTTTACGTCGTTTGCGTAAGTCGGTCGCGAATACGGATGGCCATAATTTACGCTGAAAACAATGACGTCCTAGTGACGTCATTTGGAGCGTGCACACTGGGAAATTTCGCCGGCAGCGCATGCGCAGTTAAATCGGCGCGGGGATGCGCCTGATTTAAATTGTACACTCCCCCTAGCCGCGGAATTTGAATTCCGCCGGGGGAGTTACGATCCACCGGCGCAAGTTTGGAGGTAAGTGCTTTGTGAATGCTGCACTAGCCTCGCAAAATTGCGCCGGCGGATCGTAAATCACATAGATTACGCGGATCTAAAGATCCGCTAAT